>NC_025998.2:53468495-53598055 GCF_000442705.2 Elaeis guineensis | reverse complement strand
CTTGGTAGATCCACCTGAAGGTATTGTATCTATTGGGTGTAAATAGATCTTCAAAAGAAAGATAGGTGCAGATGGGAATGTGGAGACATTCAAGGCTAGGCTCATAGCGAAAGGTTATAATCAGCGCGAAGGCATTGACTATCAGGATACCTTTTCGCTCGTAGCCATGCTAAAATCCATCCGCATATTGCTTGCAGTTGCAGCCTATTTCGATTATGAAATATGATAGATGGACGTGAAAATGGCATTCTTAAATGGATATCTTGAGAAAGATATCTATATGGAACAGCTGCTTGGTTTCACATCCAGAGATGATGATCACAAGATCTGCAAGCTGCAAAGGTCCATTTATGGACTTAAGCAAGCATCTCGAGTTGGAATACTCATTTCAATGATATCATCAAAATGTTTGATTTCATCAAGAATGAGGAGGAACCATGTGTGTTCAAAAAGGTCAGTGGGAGCGTAGTTGTCTTCCTCATATTGTACGTAGATGACATCCTCCTAATTGAGAATGACATTCCTATGTTGACCTCAGTCAAAGTATGGTTGTCTAAGGAGTTCTCTATGAAAGATCTAGGAGAGGCATCCTTTATACTGGGTATTAAGGTCTATAGAGATGGATCAAATAGGATGCTCGGACTTTCATAGAAGATGTACATGGAGGAGGTGCTAAAAAGGTTTAGCATGAAAAACTCCAAAAGAGGTTTATTACCTTTTAGACATGGCATTCATCTCTCCAAGAAGATGTGCCCTAGCACACCTGAGGAGATTGAACGCATGAGCAAGATCCCTTATGCTTCGGCAATAGAGGGTCTCATGTATGCCATGCTATGTACACGACCTGATATAGCCTATGCTGTGAGTGTCACAAGCAGATATCAGTCAAATCCAGGCAAAGAGCACTAGACTTCTGTGAAATGTATCCTTAAGTACTTGAGAAGGACTAAGGATATGTTTCTAGTCTTTGAAAATGGAGAACTCCAGATTCAGGGATATACAGACTCAGACTTTATATCTGATATAGATGATCGAAAGTCGACATCTGAGAGTTTGTTCATTTGCAATGGTGGTGCAGTTAGCTGGAAGAGTTCCAAGCAGACAGTGATTGCTGATTCTACCATGGAGGCAGAATATATTGCTGCATCGGAAGCTGTGAAGGAGGTATTCTGGTACAAGAAGTTTACCGCAGAGCTTGGAGTGATGTCATCGGATGCCATACCTCTTTACTGTGACAATAATGGTGCCATAGCCCTAGCTAAGGAGCCAAGGTCTTACTAGAAGTCCAAGCACATCGAGCGGCGATTCCATTTGATCCGTGATTACCTCAGAAAGGGTTATGTCAAGGTTAAAAGAGTCAACTCCACAGATAATGTGGCAGACCCGCTAACTAAGCTATTAGGCCAACAGAAGATCGAAGTCCACCTTGAGAAGATGAAACTTAGATATGTAGCCAATTGGCATTAGGTCTAGTGGGAGTTTGTTAGATGTGTGCCCTAGATGCCAGATCGACTGACACATTCCTATACAGATCTAAGGGCAAATTTATAATTTTGACTATAAATGAATAAAAGAGTTATTCTTCTATCACATTGTGTATATTGTGTCTGTGATACATCTTTTGAGTTAGTGGGAATATAAATTTATATTTTTAAGAGTTGAAAATTTAAGGCAAGAATTTACATAACTAACTCATAAACAGCTCCTGACCATAGGATCATCACGAGGATGGTGATCGATCCAAAAAGTTGGTGTACGATCGCTTTCTTAGGGTAGATGTATCTTGAGTCTATGATATGGAGACATCAGAGTGAGAGTATAAGTATTCATTGAGAACGAGAGTACTGAGCGTGACCATATCAAGCAGTCATAAGGAAGTCTACATTCTCGTCGATGACTAGCTCGATGCTGCAGTTGTGTGTCTAGTTCTTTGACCTGAGGTACATCGACAGTTCACCTTGAGTGTGTTATAGTTTGACTACACCATAACTCAATCTCCTATCCATTCAGAACCCTGAGGTGTATGTTGGCTGTAGCATATTCATTGTAGGAATTAGGTCGCACCAATATGGGATCTATCAACCTCGATAGATGAGAGGAGTAGTCTTATGATAATTGAAAGATCGAGTCCTTAAGCCCATGGCCATGGCAGAGTAAAATAATGAAAAAGAGTTTTCCATTAAGGTTTCACATCGGACTCGGATCGATCGATTAACTCATATGACTGATGTTGGGTTTGACGAGTTCACCTTAACCCTAATTCAGTCGGGACTCATGATAGAGGAACTCAATCATACAGGTAACTGCACCGAGAGGTTCATCTTCAATTTTGATGGGTTGCCACCACATACTGCTAGGTGTCACTGGTGGATTTTGTGAGCAATTAGAATGATATTGATGATCGATCATTCTAATTGTCTGAATCAGAAGAGTTCTGATCCATCGAAAGGAGTTTCGATGATGTCGATGATGAGATCACGACATGTCTCATTACCATATGAAATTGAACCTAACTGGGTCACACAAATAAGGGTTAGGGTCTGGATGTCATCAATTGAGCTAACTCAATTGATTTGGATTAAGATCCAATTAGGTTCAAGGAAATCGTGCTAGCACACGATTGAGCCTAACTTTCTCTTCGTGTAATATTTTCTGTCTCTACTGAGCCAAATGTGATTTGACTCATCCAGAGAACCTTAGAAAGGTTTTTTTCAGTCTAAATAAAATTTATCTAGCTCAGAAAAGGCTTGTCTTAATTCATGAGATGAATTTAAGACAACACCTCCTAATTCCTAGCATCTGCCAATTTTATTTTAGGACATCTGTCAAAAGTTGACATACGGATCTTAAACTGAAGAGGACTCATTGGAGAATTTTTGTGGAGTATCTACATGTCAAAACCCAATTGAATTGGATATTTGGGTGCCATAATCAGATTATGGCATGAGCCCAATTGGATTAAAGTGGGCGCCCCAAATGGATAAGAACCAAAGAGTCTTGATAAACATGGACTCTTTGGCGCCACCTTGATTGAGCTTATCCAATGTTGGTGCCAACTTAGAGAAAGGGTGGGGTTCTTATCTGATATGATCAGATGACATCACTCCACCACTCAAAATTTTTTCAAAATTTATTGAAATTTTTTGATTGGTTGAATGATGTGGCATTGCGCAGCATACAGGGTCTATATAAACCCTGCTGCACCTAGGGTTTCAGGAAGAAATTATTTTATGCACAAAACCTAATAGCTGCTGCCCCCTCCCCTCTTCTCTACATCCTCCCTGCTCTCCTTCCTCCCCTCTTCATATCCAAAGAGTTGGACGTCCATCTGGCAAAGATCCAAGGCATGGTGTGCCTGGAACATAAGGCTGCAGGACATCTTTGACAGGCTGCTGCTCCAACTTCAGAAGGAGTTCTGAAGTACTTTCAAATTAGATAAAGATCTAATTTTTGTAGCATAGATTTATGAGGAGAAGATATTCTAGATCCTGCCTGAGTGGATACTGATAGAGGCCAGACGCTTGCATGGCTATATCAGAACCTCAGGCTGTACAGAGATCATCTACAGGATAATCAGATTACCCTTGAGGTACTTCTTCTTTCATCATAGATTTAGATTTAATTTTAGATTTTAAATATCAGATAATAAAATTAGATCTAGAAAATTAGATCTAAAATATGTAGGATAATTTTTTTAAAATTATTCCACCCAAGATTTGATGAAATCTGGAAGATCCTATGAGGAAAAGCAGTTTTTCCCCCTTCACAGTGTCTCTACACTGCAGACTCGAGACCCATCTGTCCGAAGAAAATGATCCATGCACTGGTCTATTTGGATCAATCACTATCCCCATGATGATCCTATGATCAGGAGGAATTTAGGAATCAATCATCAATGACATATGCCTCAAATTCTCAACTCTTTGAGAATATGTGTTATTATCTTGTTAATCCAATGACAAAATCATGTCCTAGAGATATAAAATGTGTCAGCCAAGATTGACTTCTAGGATATACATCCAATAATCTTTCACTTGTAGTAAAGCCAATCTGCCATATACCAAGTCCTATCTTCACAAGACAGGCTATAGTCTTAGGCTAGCCAAGTGACTTACCAATGGGTCATCCACATCATATGTGAAGTTTGCTCTCTGCATCTCTATATATTTCTACTCGAGATAGTCGCGTGTTCTGTTGTTCTATATGTTTGGATATCTAGTGAGACCTAGGCTCTTTAGCAAGGGCTATGGTGCCATTGTCTTTGTAGTATAGTGTCATGGCATCTGATAGTATGACAACTAATTTTGCAACTAACATTATAACCAGAATGCATCCGACATATCTACAGTGTACTCAGCTTCCATTGATCGATTATTTAAAATTCTTTCAAGATATCGACATAGGAACACATCCATGATGTAGATATTCTGCCATCAACATCAGATATAAAGTATGAATTAGTGTATCCTCCCACTCATAGCTTTGATCCTTCTCCGAACATGTCCTCAATTTTTCTTAAAAGCTTAAGAATATTTTCACAGCAATCCAGCGCTCACAGCCTAGATACAATTGATATCTATTTATGACAATCACAGTATAATCAGTTCAAGTACTTTATAGTATACGACTATGCCCGAGAGGGTAGCTGACCCCTCTCTAAGATTTCTATGCTAAATGCTTTCAGTATTCGGTCTCTATACTTTATCTGTGAAAATACAAGCACCAATTACATCTATCTCTATAGATCTTTAAGATGCTCACTTTATGTCTTTTATGGAGAAATCTATATACAACCATATTTTAATCGATGTCAGTATTGGACACTCCCACTGATCCTCTTGAAATCCATAATTTCTCATATCTGATCAAACAATTTGATCATATCATTGAAATGAATGTTCCAACTCTAAGGGTATTGTGGTCTTTGTGATTACCTATCACAAGAAGTAAAATCCATAGGCTATTTTATATAGAAATTTTTAAAAGATCTCTACTCAGAAAAGCTATTTCACATCCTTTCTTAGAGTCGATGTCTCACATCATCTTGTTGTAGGTTTTGGGATCATCTCTATATTCTCTA
The DNA here is from genome assembly GCF_000442705.2 of Elaeis guineensis. Taxonomy (NCBI): domain Eukaryota; kingdom Viridiplantae; phylum Streptophyta; class Magnoliopsida; order Arecales; family Arecaceae; genus Elaeis; species Elaeis guineensis. The sequence goes on along the minus strand of NC_025998.2, from coordinate 53,592,975 downwards.
TCTCCTATGAGAAATAATTTTCTTTACATCCTCTGTTAAGCATACTTAAGTACCTTTCGAGAGGATTGAAGATCCTACTATGTGTATGAGGTGAAGGAGGAATACACATCTACTGGCTCATGATTAATATGTTCTTAAGATCCCAAGGCTCTCTGCTCTTTAGAGACACTCTCTTAGAGCTTAACTTTCCTCCCACTACTTCATCTTGGTTAAACAGTTTTTCAAGAAGATAGCATTGAGTCACAATCACATTGTAATCCCATCAGAAAGTAATATCCCAAACTCTTTTAAGAAGAGCTTTATAGACCTATCCTCTAACATATCCACATGCTGTTCTAGACACAGGCTGGATATCCTTGAATCTCAAAATAATCAAGATTCAATTCTCACCATGTCATATCTTATATAGTGTGGTAAGAACAGATTTAGAGAGAATCCAATTTTATAAAAATAAAGCATGTCCCTAAAGAAATATAAATAAATCAGTGAATTTTATTATGGATCAGATCATATCTCATATAGTCCCATGACTCTTCTTATCTCATTGAGCTGAGATTTACTAAGAGGGGTCCAATATGAAACAATGTCATTTTATGAGATAATCGAGAAATTTTTTTCCATAGTATTGCATCCTCGATTCAATCAAAGTACCTTCAGAAATTTTTCGATTTGTTTCTCTACTTATATTTGAATTCTTTGAACTTTTCAAAAATTTCAGATTTGTATCTTATATACAAAGTAGAGATAACTCTTTGGTTAGCACATCACATGGGCTACACATATCAAATGTGTACAAGGATAAGTATCTCAGTGGTCTTTTTCCTGTTGTCCCACAAAAGTAGCTTAATCATATTTTCTTAAAGAGATGATGCACAAACTAAATTTGACTCAACAGTCAATGAACCCAAGTCTATATTTTTTTAGTTTGTTAATCATTTCTTCTCCAATATGACTTAGCTATAGGTTCCACATATACTTTAAATTTTATCTTAATTTTGGATCTTTCAGATCCAATGGCATTCACTGATTGCTCAATTAAGTTTACATATGCATCAACATGCAAATGATAGAGACTGTCTCTAAGAACTAAATCCAAACGATGATCGCAAAGGATAGATACCCATTGCCGCAGCAGCAACTATTATCCTATAGCCAATTCAAGGGTTACTTCCTCAGCCTTCTACCTTCCCATCGACTCTACACTAGAGTCTGTAGCTTAACTAGGAGAAGAAAAAATCATAAGGATAATATTGAGCAATTTCAACATATCTACTCTAGGTGTTTCTTTGTTTCTTTAGGCTCTCTAGGTATTGACCTCTGAACTCTTTCAAGGTTCCTTTGTTATCAATACTTTGACCAATTCAGATAAAGTGCCATAATGGTCTTTTATATGGTAGTTTACCATAAACTATCCATATAAACTAATCAAAGATCGCAGGATCAAATCCATAAGCAATTCTTTATGTATGGTCATGTCGAGCCTTTTAAGCTCTTTATTGTCTTCAATCATTATCAAATAACGATCATAGACTGACTACCCATCATGCATCACATACACTATACGACTCTGATCACCTCACAACACTTGTGGATGAATCAACATATCGTTGGCAGTGTACATGTACTCATGCATAGCACCTATCTTTATTGTCATTGTCCATCTACTCGTCAAGTATAGCTCGTTGACTATGGGTTGGATGGGTTGTTAATATTAGAATAATCTGATAGAGAATATTACTTAATTTTCTAAAATTAAGAATAATTTTTAAGTTTGTAAGTTAGTCTATGTACTTAATTTTGGTTAATCGATTGATATCTAGGATTCAAGCTAGAGAGTTGGAAGCTAATACAATGAACAGTAGAGAGTAAAGATTCTAATTAGATATTTGTATTTATTTTATAATTTTGCTCTAGAAATTTTTAGATGTAAAAGGAGACTCTCACTATTTTATCAGAACTCCCACACTCTTCGGATGGAGAAACAAAAATTCTAATGCAATAATTAAATTTCTAGTGGGTGCTACAGTCCCACCGATACTGTGCACCTCACCTAATAGTTATTGGTAACATGAATAAACACCGATGAATGGACAACTCTTTGTCTAGATATTTTTCTAAGCATATTACAACCACTTGGTCTCTAAGTCATGTGGACTCACCTAACAGTTATTACCTGTACTTTTTTGTTAAGTCAGACCCATCATTCACAAGCAGGTGTAAAATCATTATTGGATCCCTCACCTAACAGTTATTGGGCCCAACCCCATCTTTACCCCACAGTAACTCTTTGCTAATAGAGCCGTTGCATGTTTCTGATGCAACTGAACTAATGTGACCAGTCGAGAATAATCAATGTCAGTAGCACGCCCGCACATTTACAATGATGGAAGATCTTGGACTTAATATTTTGTGGAGAGATTTGAATTTAAGTTTTATCTAATCAGTCATCACATGACTGATGTAATTGACATAGGCTAAATCAAACTACCAAGCAACCATATTTGTGACTCAATCTTTCAAATTGGTCAGGTAAATGGAGATTAGTGGGGGTCCCCCCATTACTTTCTTTAGACACCAATAAATTGACCAGGTAAGCAAATAGAACTAATTAAATAATCACCTTTCAATTGCTTGCCTTAGACATCAATTGGATAATGGATCAGAATTGGTTATCTCAAGTGAATCGGGCTCAAATCAATAAGCCAAATTAGATCCTTAGGTTAATCGATTCTACATATGAGATTCAATCGATTTGATCAATAATAATTATATGATCATTAACTTAATTGATCTAACTCAATGTAACACTTGACTCAATTTAACCAATTATTTAATCAAATTAAACCTATATATCTCAAATCAAAAATCTTAGATGTAATCCTATTACATGATCTAATTTTTAATTTTTTCATGATCAAAATTCTCATACACAAACATAAATTTTAAATTTTAAAATTATATTTCAGATTTAAATACTTTGTATGAAAGTAAGTATTAAAATATAAAAATATTTTTCAAGTTCTAACATACAAACATATATCACATATATGCATGTAAAATTAGATCTTAAATAAAATTTTAGATGTAAACATGATATCATATATCTCATTTACTAATCATAGATTAAATTAAAGCTAAATTTATGATTTAAATATATAATCATATATCATATATATGAATCAAAATTCAGATCATTAAAAAATTCAGATTTCATGCATGTATCTATTTCACATGAACTAGAACTCATTCTAGATCAATTTTCAAATTTATGCATGCATTAACATATCAACTATATATTTTAGGATTAAATTTAAAATCAAATTTTAGATTTGAAGATCCATCCATACATCTCATGTATCAAAAAAAAATTAATTTTAAAACTTTTTGAAAAATATGTATATTAAAATTTAGCATATAAAAATTTGTGGCTCTGATACCACTGTTGGAATTTAGAGTTTGGTGCATGCATATGTATTTCAAAATTTTTATTTTCTAAATACCATAATAGAGAATAAGATTAAAATATTTTTAATCTAAATTTTGCATACATAAAAATATAAAATCACATGGATTTATTTCATATGCTGAAATTGATATATGTTGAAATTTAGATTGTGATCAAATCACATACCTGTTTCGTAATCTCTTTCTTCAAAATTAGATTTGAAAGAGATGAAAATCTTTATTAGCTGTAGAAGTGTCTGACCTCTATGAGTATCCACTTAGGATCAGTTTAGAATAGGCCTCTATAATCTGAATTTTGATTCTCCAAAATTTAGCCTGCTGAATCTGAACGAAGCCTGGATCGCGATCAACACTTGATCTTTCTCCTTGATCTTCTTTTTCTCCTCTTCTCTAGAGTTTCTTCTTACTATATGCTGCTACCAGATGTTAGAAACTAGTAAGGAAGAGGCACCCAAACTTCTTTAGGCATGAAACTCCTTGAGACGCACGTCCTAAGGAAGGGTTGTATAAAACACCCAAGAGGAGAGAAAGGGAGAGGAAGAGAGGGCATGGGAAGAGCCTTTAGGTGTAAGGGGATGCTGGTTTTGATGCTCTAGGAATCTTAAGGGAGGTTCCTTTAAATAGACATAAGGATTGAATCCTATTCAATCTCATAATATAAGTCATACTTACATTAAGATTCTTATTAACTTAAGTTATCCAACTTACATTAGGAAGTCCATTAGGTGCCAATAATTTGAGCCCTTGCACCCATAATTAGACACCCTAAAATATATCCAAGAGATGCCCCATATGAAAACAAAAAGCCCTTTAATCAATGGACATGTCCAAATTGATCAAATCAAGGTGGCAGCCCATAATAACTATCAAAGAGATTCATAAGAGACTTGCACCCTTAATTTATGTGATCTATAATCTTAGATACTCAATAATTAAAGTCTCATGAATCATACTTATATAGATTATTAGCAGGTAGTTAAGTTAGAATTAACTTATCAAATAAGTAATCCCAACGAAAAGAAAAATTGGATCCAACCATGTGCTAGTAAGGTTACCATAAACTCAATGGGCTTCTCTAAACCCAATTGATACTTCATAAGATCAATTACTTATTTCAGGACTAATCTCTTTATTGTGTGACCTTATAGATTCAATTCTATCTGGTAGTGAGACATATAATGATCTCTATCATCGTATCATTAAAATTTTTTTTAATGGATCGGAATAATTCTACTCTAACTCAACAAAGATTGTCGATCCAGAATAATCCTAGTGAGCTCTCACGATCCACTAGTGATACCTAGCAGTATGTCATGGCAACCCAGTAGAACTGAAATAAATCTCTAGATATAGTTAACGTGTGATGCAATCTCTCTATCGTGAGTTTCGACTAGATGGCAGATCATGGATAAATCATCAAACCTCAACATCGGTCATATGATAGATTCAATCAGCTTAAGTCTATATGTGATTCTATGAAAATTTTTTTCCATCAATCACACTGCTATGACCATTGACTTAAAGACTCAGCCTCTTAAATCTTATAGGATTACTCCCTTCTGCTAGGATCGATAGATCCCATCTTGATGCACACCCCACTCCTACAGTGGACTAACTGTCGTCAATATCTACTATAAGGGCTCCTTGAGATCCATGTTGATGTGTCAGTCAAACTCCAACAGCCTCACTACGAGCAGTAGTGTCATCTCAAGTCAAATGATCAATTATACAACTACAGCATCGAGAAAATCACTAACGAGTGAGTAGACATCCATGTGACTTCTCATGTTGGTCATGCTCAATACTAGTTGTTCTCTAACAACCACCTGCACTCTTGCTCCAGTGTCTCTACACTGCAGACTTGAGATCCATCTATCCGAAGGAAGCGATCCGTGCACTGGTCTATCCAGATCAATCATCATCCTTGTGATGATCCTGTGAACAAGAATAACTTAGGAATCAACCATCAATGACATATACCTCAAATTCTCAACTCTTTGAGAATATGTGTCATCATCTTGTTAATCCCTTGGATGATTCATGGATACATAGACATGAATGGTAATATAACTGCCCAATAAGTACAAAATCATATCCTATAGATATGAAATGTGTCAGTCAAGATTGACTTCTAGGGCATATATCCAATAGTACATTACTGAGAGGTACAACGATAACCCATCTTCTCAGCCCCCCTTAACCTTGAAGGATGGCTCAGTGCCTTCAGGGGGTGAGTAGGAGCCAGATCATAGGATTCGGCTACAGTTTCGATCCTTCATTGACTCGATATCTTTTGGCATCCTCACAGGCCTTGATCCCAGACCTAGAGTGATGCCACATGGAGGAGGTCGTGCAGAGGCTTTTGAGCTAATGATCTCAGAGCCTCCTGGATGCCATCTACGATATGATCGTGAAGCTTCTTTGAGATCCGCAGCTGCACGATCGACTGGGCTCATCATTCCAGCCATTACATCGGGTAATTATATTACTAAACCCTTTAATTTGTTTTAAGTTTTTATATTTAGAAACTTCATATATTTAGATTTGAGTCTGAAAAGAAGATTTAGAGACTAAAAATTCAATCTAACCATCCAATCGATGGATTGGGGGTGTCTATAGCTCTGTATCATCGAATAGAATGTATAAGAATAATCTGTTTGAGAATCGAAGGAGTATATCGAAAGATATACCTCCGTATCAAAAAATATATCTCCATATTAAAACTTACTAATATTATTTTATTTTTTTCATTACAGGATGCTAAGACGTTCAGCTCTTATCCACCAGCTGCTGGAGAGGAGCGGGAGGAGGAGAAGGTGGATGACGATGAGGATCAAATTTTATTTTTTTTAATGTATTCTATTTTTTTGATACTGATTATAAAAATAAAATATAAATTATATTTTTAATATAATATAATTAATTTTTAATTTTTGTTGTCATATTATCTTTGAATTTTAATTATAACAGATATTAAGAATCATAATTTATCATGATTAATTAAAATAATATTTAAATAAAATTAATTATTAGTGATGGTATCAGTGATAAAAAATATCATCACTAATATTTATTAGAAATGGTATTAGCAATGATACCACCATCTCTAATATTTTTTTTAAAAAAAATTATTTAATTTAAAAATTTAAAAAATAGAGACAGCATTAGCCATGGCATATTTTGTCACTAATAATTATTAACAATGGCATTAGCCATGAAAATACCATCACTAATATTCTTTTAATTTTTTTTAAAAATTTAATTTAAAAATTAAAAAACAATTAACGATAGAGTTATTATATTACTAACGCTGTCGTTAATAGTCACATTAGCGATGACAGTATTTACCGTTACTAATAAGGATATTTAGTGATAAGATTTTTTCAAATTGATTGTTACGATGAAATTAGCGATGGTGATGTCATTAGCGACGACAGCTAGACTATTAGCGCGGTAAATAGCCGTCGCTAATAGTCTGGATTCTTGTAGTATCATTTAGGAGTCAGCTACTGGCTATAGTGGGAAAAGATGGTAATAATAATATATTTCTCATTACATGGATCGTGGTCAAGGCAGAGATGAAATACAGCTGGAGCTGATTTTTGAAATATTTATTGGGAGACATTGGACCCTTAGAGGAGTACGGCTGGACCTTTATGTCAAATAGACAAAAAGTAAGTTTCTAGATTCAATACATATAGTTTACATTTCTAAGTTATCATACTATTTTGGCAGACTTCGCCCGGACTCCTACGGGAGCCGGACTCCGCCCACGACTCCAATTACGGATAGACTCCGCCCGGACTCCTACAGGAGCCGGGCTCCGCCCCCGACCTCAACTGCTGGAAAGCTTCACCCGGACTCCTACGGGAGCCAGGCTCCGTCCCCGACTTCAACTGCTGGTAAGTTTCGTCCGGACTCCTACAGGAGCCGGACTTCGCCCCTGACTTTAATTGCAAGAAGACTCCGCCCGGACTCCTACGGGAGCCGGGTCTCGTCCCCGACTCCGACTGCAGGCAGACTTCGCTCAGACTCCCCACGACTCCAATTGCAGGTAGACTTCGCCCGGACTCCTACGGGAGCTGGGCTCCGTCCCCGACTTCAACTGCAGGTAAGTTTTGTCCGGACTCCTATGGGAGCCAGACTTCATCCCTGACTTCAATTGCAGGAAGACTCCGTCCGGACTTCGTCCCTGACCTCAACTACTGGAAGGCTTCGCCCGAACTCCTACGGGAGCCGGGCTCCGTCGTCGACCTCGACTGCTGGTAAACTTCATCTGGACTCCTAAGAGAGCCGGACTTCGCCCCTTTCTTTGATTGCAGGTAGACCTCGCCTGGGCTCCTACAGGAGCCAGATCTCGTCTCCAACTCCAGTTGCGGGAAGACTTCGTCCGGACTCCCATGGGAGCCGGACCTCATCCCTGACTTCGACTGAAGGAAGACTTCGTCTGAACTCCTACGGGAGCCGGACTCCGGGCTCCTCTCAGATGGGTAGCTAACCACCTCTCTCCGCCAGACACTCCAGCCGAACTTCAACCGACAGGCCTGCACTCCCTGGCATGCCGCAGTACCGGCCATGACTCTGCTCCACTTCCTACGATGGATTCGGCATGGCTCCATTACTCCCTGGCAGACTGCAATGATAACCACGATCTGGCTCCACTTCCTACGATGGATACCGCACGATTCTTCCATCCTTTGGCAAGTCATGACAACGGACGCCGCTCCACTCCCCGCGACAGACTCCACGTGGCATGTCCCGGTGATAGCCCTGATTCCACTCCACTACTCTTCACAACAAACTCCTCCTGACTCTGGGCAGCCCACTGCCAGATGGTTACAGACATCGCTATCAGTCTGTTGCTCCCTCTGCCTATAAAAGGGAGACCCCAGATACGTTATTCTCTAAGCTCAAAATTCTATCCCAAAACTCTGCTAAAATTTTCGTTCGAGCACTCCATTCTTGTTGAGGCAGAGAACTGACTTGAGCATCGGAGGGTCTTGCCGGAGCAACCCCACCTCTGGTTAAGACTTCTTTTGCAAGTCCCGTCGACGACCGCGACTCCCTCGACTCCAGCTTCTCCAGCGCAGGTAGATTTTTGCACCAACATATGGTATTAAATCAAAAATTAAAATATAAAGAGCAAGAACTACATGTTGATCATATCAATATGTTTTTAAACTAGATCTAATGTATGTAAAATATAATAGATCAGATCAATTACCTTGCAAGTTAGACATTCTAACTTTGTTGATCCAGGCTTGAAGATGATGTTGTGAGCCGTACATGCATCTGGCCTCTAGGAGTCATCCACACGAGCCCACGAATCATGATCAGAAGTCCTGGTCCAGAAAATCAGTACAGTATGTTAGTACTGTGCTGATCCTTCTTTGATGTCGATCAGATGCCTCCTTCTTCTTGATTTAGACTCTTCCAAAGATGAGAAGTAGGAGAAAGAGTTTTAGATGTGAGACACTCTTAGAAAACTCATAAATGAAGGAAGGAAAGAGGTGAACTCAGCAATCCTAGAAGAAGACCCTCTTCTTCTTCTCTTTGCTCTAACCCAGACACTTAATTTTGTGTCTATTATATCTCCACGCCCCAATACTCTTTCTCCCTGATTTTTACATGAACTAAAGGTATCTCAATTCTCTATATTTCATAAAAATTTTAAGAAGAAATTCATCTTAAATAAAGAGATATGAAGAATTCTTGTCTAGGTCAAATACCTAGTCAAGGAAAATCCAAACAGGGCAAGACAAGTGGTGCCCAACTCTTGGGTGCCTCCTCCTTCTTTTTCTACCATGGACAATCAGAAAAAGGTGCATGATATGTTCTATAAAATCCACAAAAATCTCAAAAAAAATTTGAATAAAATCAGTGCCATAAGGAAAGAGTTTTGGTTTCCTAAAATTCTATCTCATAGAATTTGAAATCCAAACTAATTCCTACTTTGACTTGGTCCACAACCACATTCCATATAAGAGAGAAAGAGAGGAAAGCTTTGGGCATGCATGAAAGCTTAGGAGAGAAGATTTTGTCACATAAAATAAGAGAGAGTGGGCATGGGGGGCTAAGGTGGCGCAAGGTGGAATCCTAGTCTTACTAGGATTCAATCTATGATTTGTTCAAATTTGGTTTCTCAAACCAAATCAAACTAAAATCAAATCAACCTAATTAAAATAGGTTTTAACCTATTTAAAAATTTAATTAATAAAATTAAATTAGATTTAAATCTGATTTAATTTTTTAATTGAATTAGAAATTAGGTTGACCCAAGTCCTAATTGAACTAGGACTAGTTTTTCCTTGCACATGGCTTATCCAATAAACTAATTAGACTTAATCCAATCAAGCCCAAACTAAATCTAATGAAATTATATTTAATTATACTTAATCTCAATCTATTGGCTTAATCAAATTAAGCCAATTAGCAATCAAATTGCTAATCGATCCTCCTACAACACTTGCACTAGGTTAAATGTTAATCATATTGATCGTTTAACCCTAGAATGATTTTTAATCGTTGATCAACCATCCGATCGGATCGTGAACTCTAATGTGTGTGATCTCATAGGTCCGAACCTAAGCTGATAGTATAAAAATAAATTTTTATACCAATCAAAGTGACCATCTAGCAATGGTACCCGACGGTCGGATAGGTCGAATGTGTAGAACAACATCCTTAGAATCCATACGGATATAGTTTTCATATAATTCATTCTCTCGATCATAATGCTCATAGGTCACCTCAAAGTTCAACTGTCAACTCTGATCAGGTTGTCCACATTGTATTTTAAAATATCAAATCCATCTGATGGATTACTCTGGCCAAAGTTTTGCTAAATTGAAATACAGCGACTCATTCTTCTCCAACTCTTGGAGTGGTCAATCCCATCTTGATCACACTCTGACTTTACAAGTACTTGACTGTACCCAAAAGCCTTCCATCACTAAATTAGAAACTCAATTAGTCTAGTACCAAAGCATAGTGAGTTGCTTGCAAGTCACTGAGGTGATCTCAGGTCTAAGGGACACTTATACCTATATCCCATCAGAGATATTCTCGACAGTAGAATACTCTGGAGTTGATCACATTCAATAATGATGTACCCTTATATCTCACCTATATGCCATACCAGTGTCTCCACACTCTTTGCTTAAGAAGACAACCAACCCATATGGCCTGCAGCGACCTATGCTCGATAGAAGCTGTCATCCTTATTAACAGCCTATCATTTGATCGTGAATAGTTTTAAGGACTAATCAATAAATTCTCTCTTTATCGAACCTAAATAGTCCTAAGAACTTCATCACAACAATGGAGTTCATTAGAAGATGAAAACTTATGATGAAAATACCAAAAATATATTTTATTTATTAACAAATCAATTATAATACAAGGTTGCTCAATCGTCAATAGATTGATGATTGATTTTTGGGACATATTTTCCAACAACTCCCACTTGTCCTAAAGCCACTTGGCATAGTATCTAATACCCATCTTTGACTTGTGGTTGTCAAACTCTTTTATCGCCAGGGCTTTAGTGAAGAGGTCGGTCAGGTTTTCTTTTCCGTCAATCTTCTGAAGATCGACGTCACCTCGATCCACTATCTTTCGAACCAGATGAAAGTGGCACAAAATGTGCTTCATCTATTGGTGTACTTTGGGTTCCTTCGCCTGAGCTATGGCACCAGTGCTATCGTAGTAGAGCAGGACCGAACCATCGAGGGAGGGTGCTACTCCAAGCTCGGTGATGAATTTTCTCAGCCACACAGCTTCCTTCACAGTATCTGATGCTGCGATATACTCCACCTCATAAACAGAGTCTGCCACAGTATGCTGCTTGGAATTCTTCCAGTAGATGGCTCTACCATTCAGAGTAAAGATATAACCCGACATGCTTCTGCTGTCATTATGGTCGGATTGAAAGCAGGAGTCTGTGAATGTCATTCTCGATTAAGAGAATGTCATCCACGTACAAGACAGAAAATACCACAATTGGATCATTTGCTTATTTATAGATGTAGGGCTCTTTTCCGTTCTTAACGAAGCTATACATTTTGATCACCTTATTAAAATGCATATTCCAACTCCGAGAAGCTTGCTTCAATCTATAAATGGTTCTTTGAAGCTTGCACACCTTGGACTCATCTGTGGATGTAAACCCCTCAGGTTGTATCATATACACCTCTTCGATCAGCTCTCCATTCAGAAAAGCTATCTTTACATCCATCTACCAGATCTCATAATCCAGATGGGCAGCTATTGCAAGCATTATCTGAATGAATTTGAGCATTGCCACAGGGGAGAATGTCTCATTATAGTCAATACCATAATGTTGACAATACCCCTTGATAACTAGACGGACTTTATAGGTCTCCACCTTTCCGTCTGTGCCCCTCTTCCTTTTGAAGACCCATTTACACCCAATAAGTTTAACCTCTTCAGGTGGGTCAACCAATGTCCATACATCGTTGACCTTCATGGACTCTATTTCGGATTTCGTGGCTTCAAGCCATTTCTCGAAATTAAGTCTCTGCATTGCATCCATATAGGTGATCGAATCCTCATCATTCTCATCGAGTTCGATGGGATCACTATCCCGAACCAAGAAATCATAGTATCTGTCCGACTGACGTGGTACTCTACTAGATCACCTTAATGGTGCAGGTATATTGAGCTCTGAATCTGATCTAATCAAATCTGACTCAGGTTCAGCTATTGGTGTCGGTCCTTCTACCTGTTGAACTTTATCAAGTTCAATCTTAGAGGCAACGGTTCCTTCATCAAGAAACTCTTTTTCTAAAAAGATTGCCTTATAGCTGACGAACACCTTGTGTTCATCAGCATGATAGAAAAAATATCGTTTGATCTTTTTAGGGTACTCTATGAATGTGCGCATTTATCAAACCTAGGTCCAAGTTTATCTATAACTAACCATTTGACCTAGGCCGGACACCCCCAGACCCTATGGTGTGAAAGTGCTGGCTTACGTCCTGTCCATATCTCATATGGAGTTTTAATTACAGACTTACTTGAAACTTTATTTAACAGATAATAGGCTGATTCGAGTGCATATCTCCAGAAGGATATCGGCAAGCTAGCAAAATCCATCATGGATCGGACCATGTCTAATAGAGTCCGATTTCTTCTTTCGGATACACCATTATACTGTGGTATTTCTGGAGGAGTCCATTGGGATAGAATTCCATTCTCTCCTAGATATGTGAGAAACTCACCAGAAAGGTATTCTCCTCCTCAGTCAGACCGAAGAGTTTTAATACTCTTTCCAATTTATTTTTCTACTTCACTTCAAAATCATTTGAACATTTTAAATGAATCTGACTTGTGTTTCATCAGATAGATATATCCATATCTGAATAGATCATCCATGAAAGTGATGAAGTAGAAATATCCACCTCCAGCACTTGTGCTCATGGGCCCGCATATATTAGTATGTACTAGGCCCAAGAGCTCAGTAGCTCTCTCACCTTTTTCAGTAAAAGATGACTTGATCATTTTATTAAGAAGACAGGACTCACAAGTTGGAAGTGATTCACAATCACTGACTTTAAAGATTTTCTCTTGAGTCAACCTGTTTATCCTGTTCTTATTTATATGACTTAGCCTACAGTGCCATAAGTAGATATCTGATACACTATCTAATCTAGGGTGCTTGCCAGTAGAATAGATTACGTTAACAGATTGTGATAACATATATACATCATTGTTCAAATATCTACAAAAAATAGTAACACCATTCATAATGATATTACAAACTTATTTCTTTATTAAAATTTCATAATTATTTTTGGTCAGAAGGCCTACAGAAATAACATTTAAAAAAAATAGGGACAGAAATGACAATCATTAAGAACAACGGTATGGAACTTAAATACAAATTTCAAGATTCCTAATGCTAGAACTGGAACTGGTCTTCCATCTCCAATGTTCAGGAACCTCTCGTCTTGCTCGAATCTTCTACTGACTTGCAACCCCTACAACAAATTGCAAATATGGTAAGGGATACCGGTATCCAATACCCAGTCAATTATATCACAAATAGAGAAATTGCAAGGAGTTATCATATAAATACCTTGCCCAGTAACAGCTTGCTTCTTTCTCTGCCTGTTCGGATCCAGAGAGGCAATATACTAAGGACAGTTCCTCTTTCAGTGCCCTCGCTTCTTGCAAAAGAAGCATTCAGCTTGACTCTTATCGGGCTTGATCTTTTTGGTCTGGCCCTGTACTGATGTCCCAGCCTGAACTTGCACCTTCTTCACTTTCTTCTTCTTGTTCTTCTTTCCTTTTTCAATGGATCGAGAACTAGAAGACGAACCTCCCACTAAGTTCACCGACTCTTTATGGAGTTGGTGATCCTTCTCAAAGTTTTGAAACAACCCCAGTAACCCATGGTAGTTTACTTCAGGCTTTATCATTCTATAATGAGTGAGGAATGGGAGATAAGACTTGGGCAGCGAGTTCAGTATTGCATCTTTCCCAATCTACTCATGTAAGGGAAAGTCGAGCTTACTCAAATGCTCCATCAGCTCGATCATGTATAATATATGATCAGTGACAGAGGCACCATCCCGTATTTTGACATTGAAGATGGCACAACTAGTCTTGTACCTCTCCACATTATCGGGTGTGCCAAAGGCATCCTCCAACACTTGAAGCATGTCCTTTAGCTGAGTCAGCTTAAATCTATGATTGAACTCGTCACTCATGATAGCCAGCATGATACAGCGCATCGTGATCCGATCACTAAGCCACTTCTGATAAGTATCTCTGACTGTTCCACGTGCATTGGCAGCTGGCTCCTTAAGTGCAGGATCCATTATCACATATAAGATCCGTTCATGCTCCAAGACTATCTTCAACTTTCAGTACCAGCTACTGAAGTTGGATCCCATCAATTTATCATTGTCCAACAATGATTGGAGCGATAGGAAAGTGGCCATATCTGTATAAAAAAAAATCATAACCTAATTAGTAATTGATTCATTAAACCTAAAGATTTAGACTTTAATCAAAAAGTTTCTCTCACTATTTTATTCGAATTGATAGCCTCTACCTCCAATTCGAGGAATTACCCTAATTTCTTAGTGGGTACTAGAATCCACTTAGACTGCACACAAGCCCAACTTTGGTTGGCCAACTCATATGCATCTAAGGGTAGGTTCATAGCTAATTATTTTTTTAAATAATTTTTAATAATTTTAATTTTGCCCCAGTCCCTAAGCAGTAGGCTTTGGCCTCCACTGAAAAGGTCTGGTTAGGTCCAACCATTAACATGACCATACTTGGCCCATCTAACCAACGAATGATTAGGCCCAACTTTGATTGGCTAACCTAACCATCATTTAGAAAGATGCAGTCAAGAAATCATATTATGAATGATAATTCCATCAGCCGATAAGCATCAGGCCTTTGGGCCTCCAATGATTATCCAACTGATGGACCTATTATCATCCATTTAATGGGAGGCTATGATCTAGTTATCATCATAACTATTTCATTTTAAGGACCTAATAATTTTAAAAAATTTAATTCATTTAGAGGAGGAGGTCAGATGAACCAGCTTTCATGATCCTCCCACTGGCTTCACCAAGTCAGCTTAAGGGAGACCATTAAAAGGGCTGGTCTAGGAGCACCTAAATCAGTCACACTAATTTACCTAGCTGACATGGGTCAGCTCGAATAGTCAAGTGATCTGATCAAAATATAATTTCATCAAGAGACTAGGTAAGTTCGATCGGTGGGAGGGTCTGCTAAAGCTTGCCTTAGACATCATCAGAAATGGACAGGTAAGCGGGCTGCAAATTAAAACCACCAGTCTGGTTTACCTTAGATACCAACTGGTTTAATTAGTTTCGATTAGATCAACCTAACAGTTCATGCTAGACCGCTTAGCTAAGAATCAAGTCCATTTGATTCTCATTAAAGACATGAACTTGAACAACTACAACTATTATAATTGATCTAGAGAATCCTTGACCTAATCTAAGATAATAATTGATTAAATTTAGTCAATTCTCTAATTAAGTCCATCTTTAAACTAATCTTAGGTCTAACCCAATTAATGGACCTAATTCCTACTAACCCATTAACCCAATGTGTTATGCTTTGTGTCTTAGGTTCTTCAATTCACGATCCTATAACCTAATCAAACAACTTCTTAATTCTCAATTAAGTTTTGAGTTGAGGGTTGGAGTTCGATTTTTTAAAAATAATTTTCATATTTATAAAATATTTTTACAACATGGTTCTTACCAACCAAGTTGCATGTTTGATTCATAATCAAAATGCAAGTAAAATAAGCATGAAACTACTTTAGATCTAATCTAAATAGGTTTATATAATTAAAATAATTTCAACTTTAAACTGCACAAATTTTTCAGACAAATATATGATGGTTCTTTGTACGAAAATTATTAACAAAGAGATTTTATTTTAGATTTAAATATCTTTTAAATCTAATAAATCATAAATTTAATCTAGATCACATCTAACAAATTTATGATTAAAGATAGATCTACACGAACTAGGATAATCTTTGCACTGTAAGGGATAAACCTTACAGCAGGACAACCTACAGTTCGTGATTGATCTAAAAATTTTAATTTTAGATTTAACAATCAGATTATAAATTAGATCTAATTTAAAAAATAATCTAGGCATGTATAACTAATCATGAAATAAATAATCTAGGCTCTGATACCAATTGAAGGAACCAGATCTAGGGTTTCAGGATTAGATCTTGAAATTTTTTCAAGATCAGACCGCGAAAGACTAAAATAAATCAAAATTTATCTTATAAAATTAGAGAATTATTAGATCTAAGATTCTATTACATGATTATTATATGGTATTAAATCAAAAATTAAAATATAAAGAGTAAGAACTACATGTTGATCATATCAACATGTTTCTATACTACATCTAATGTATGTAAAATATAATAGATCATATCTATTATCTTGCAAGTTAGATATTCTAACTTTGCTGATCCGAACTTGAGGATGATGTTGCGAGCCACACATGCATCTAGCCTCTAGGAGTCATTCACATGAGCCCACGAATCACGATCAGAAGTCCTGGTCCAGACAGTATGCTAGTACTGTGCTGATTCTTCTTCGATGGTCGATTAGATGCCTCCTTCTTCTTAATTTGGACTCTTCCAAAGATGAAAAGTAGGAGAAGAAGTTTTAGATGTGAGATACTCTCAGAAAACTCATAAATGGAAGAAGGAAAGAGGTGAACTCAGTAACCCTAGAAGATCCTCTTCTTCTTTTCTTTGCTCTAACCTAGACACTTTGTTTTGTGTCTACTATATCTCCATGCCCCAACACTCTTTCTCCCTAATTTTTACATGCCCAAAGATCTCTCAATACTCTCTAATCCATGAAAATCTCAAGAAGAAATTCATCTTAAATAAAGAGATATGAAGAATCCTTGTCTAGATCAAATACCTAGTCAAAGAAAATCCAAACAGGGTAGGACAATTGGTGCCCAACTCTTAGGTGCCTCCTCCTTCTTTTTCTATCATGGACCACCAGCAAAGGACGCACGATATGTGCCATAAAGTTAAAAAAATTCTTAAAAAAATATGGATAAAATCAGTGCCATAAGGAAAGAGTTTTGGTTTCCTAAAATTCTATCTCATAGAATTTGAAATCCAAACTAATTCCTACTTTGACTTGGTCCACAACCACATTCCATGTAAGAGAGAAAGAGAGGAAAGCTTTGGGCATGTGTGAAAGCCTGGGAGAGAAGGTTTTATCGCATAAAATAAGAGAGAGTGGGCATGGGGGGCTAAGGTGGCGCAATGTGGAATCCTAGTCTTATTAGGATTCAATCTATGACTTGTTCAAATTTGGTTTCTCAAACCAAATAAAACCAAAATCAAATCAATCTAATTAAAATAGATCTTAACCCAATTAAAAACTTAATTTAATCAGATTAAATTAGATTTAAATCTAATTTAATTTTTTAATCAAATAAAAAATTAGGTTGACCCAAGTCCTAATTGAACTAGGATTAGTTTTTTCCTGCACTTGGCTTATCCAATAAACCAATTGAACTTGATCCAATCAAGTCTAAACTAAATTTAATTAAATTATATTTAATTAAACTTAATCTCAGCCCATTGGCTTAATCAAATTAAGTCAATTAGCAATCGAATTGCTAATCGATCCTCCTGTAACACTGCACTAGGTTAAATGTCAATCATATTGATAGTTAAACCCTAGAATGATTCTTAATCGTTGATCAACCATCCGATCAGATCGTAAACTCTAATATATGTGATCTCATAGGTTTGAACCTAAGTTGGTAGTATAGAAATAAATTTCTGTACTAATCAAAGTGACCATCTTGCAATGATATTCGACGGTCGGATAGGTCGAATGTGTAGAACAACATCCTTAGAACCTGTACGGATATAGTTTTCATATAATTCATCCCCTTGACCATAATGCTCATAGGACACCTTAGAGTTCTACTGTCAACTCTGATCAGGTTGTCCACATTATATTTCAAAATATCAAATCTATCTGATGGATTATCCTGGCCAAAGTTTTACTAAATTGAAATACAGCGACTCATTCTTCTCCAACTCTTGAAATGGTCAGTCCCATCTCAATCGTACTTTGATTTCACAAGTACTTGACTGTGTCTAGAAGCCTTCCATCAATGAATTAGAAACTCAGTTAGTCCAGTACCAAAGCACAGTGAGTTGCTTGCAAGTCACTGAGGTGATCTCAGATCTAAGGGACACTTATACCTATATCCCATCAGAGACATTCTCGACAGCAGAATGCTCTAGAGTTGGTCACGTTCAATGATGATGTACCTTTATATCTCACCTGTATGTCATATCAGTGTCTCCACACTCCTTGGTTAAGAGAACAACCAATCCATATGGTCTACAGTGACCTATGCTCAATAGAAGCTGTTGTTCTTATTAACAGCTTATCATTTGATCATGAACAGTTTTAAAGACTATCGATAAATCCTCTCTTTATCGAACCTAAATAGTCCTAAGAACTTCATCACAACGACGGAGTTTATTAGAAGATAAAAATTTATGATGAAAATGCTAAAAATATATTTTATTTATTAACAAATCAATTACAATACAAGGTTGCTCAATCGTCAACAGGTTGACGATTAACTTTTGGGATATATTTTTTAACACAAATAATTCCATAATAAGGTAGAGAAATAAACTGAGAAGAGCATTGAAATTCTTTGATCAGACCAAGGAGGAGAATACCTTTTTAGTGAGTTTTTGAGATATTTAGAAGAGAATAAGATTTTTTCTTTTTGAAATCGACTTTGTCAGACATAGTTCAATTCATGATGGATTTTATAAGTCTGTCAGTCTTCTTTCAAGATTATGCTCTTGAGACTACTTTTCATATTCTTAACTGAATTTTAAATTAATCAGTCGCAAAGACTCCATATGAGATATAGACTAGACGTAAGCCGATACTTTCTTACCTTAGGATTTGGGAGTGTTTGTTTTATGCTAAGCATTTATAGATCGATTAGCTTAGATCTTGATCCTATATGTATTATTTTATAGGGTAACCCTAAAGAATCTAAGGGATATAACTTCTATCTTACTAAAGAACAAAAGTTGTTCAGCATTTCTTTTAGAAAAAGAATATCTTGGTGAAGGAACTGATGCTTTTAATGTAGAACTTATGAAATTCGATAGATAGAAGAACTGATAAAATCTAGTGAATCCATAGAATCAAATTTGATTAGATCAAACCTCAAATTCATTATAGAGGCACCATTAAGGAGATCCGGTAGAGTACCACATCCGTCAGATAGATACTTCGATTTCTATCTCTGGGATGTGATCCTATTAAACTTGATGAGAACAACAAGGATGTGATCACCTATATGGATACCATGTAGAGGTCTGACTCTACTTAGTGGCTTGGAGCCATAAAGTCCAAAATAGAGTCCATAATGGTCAACGGTGTATGGACACTCATTGATCCACTCGAAAGGGTATAGCCCATAGGGTGTAAGTGGATCTTCAATAGGATCAGAGGGTGCAGATGAGAAGGTGGAGACCTACAAGGCTTGTCTGGTTGCTTAAGAATATTGTTAACATTATGGTATTGATCATAACGAGATATTTTCTCCGATGGAAATGTTAAAATATTTTAGAGTTGGAACATATATTTTAATAAATGATCAAAATGCATGGCTTCATTGAGAACGAAGAAGAATCCTGTAAATATAAATGGATTAATAGTTCTGTGAGTGTATTTTTTATTTTATATGTGAATGAATTTTTTTTAATCAAAAATGATATTCCTTACATTATAGGGAATAAATATTTCACTGTTATCATTGTTCTCCATAAAAGACTTGAAAAAAGTATCCCTCATCCTAGGGATGAAGATCTATAAAAATAGATCTAAGAAGCTGCTTAGGTTATCCCAGTCCAACGTACATAGAGTGTTTATGAGTAAAATTTATTTTATCATGTACACCATATACGAGATAGGATATGGTATACTCACTCAGATAGTGAGTGGATACCTATAAGATCTGGATGAGAATTACTGATAGGTCATCCATAAGTATTTAAAAAATATTAAGGATCGACGATTCGATTATGAAGAATCTGACTTAAAACTTGTGAAGTTTGATTTCAATTTTT
The DNA here is from genome assembly GCF_000442705.2 of Elaeis guineensis. Classification (NCBI taxonomy): domain Eukaryota; kingdom Viridiplantae; phylum Streptophyta; class Magnoliopsida; order Arecales; family Arecaceae; genus Elaeis; species Elaeis guineensis. The sequence continues at coordinate 53,572,817 of NC_025998.2, read as the reverse complement.
AGTTAGATATAATAATAGCAAGAACATATCAGAATACCTCCTTATCCCAAATAATGGAGCAATCTGTTGAAAAAATTTCAAGCAGAACAATATAGTCAAATTCAATTTGTGAGATAGAATGCATTGCAGTATCCGATGCTTGCAAAGAAGCTATGTAATTGTAGAAATTTATTGGCAAGCTAAGAGTGGCAGCCTCTAATGATGATCCTGTTGTATTGTATAGCATCGGAGCCATAGCTCATGCTAAGGAGTTGAAGTCCTATTAGCTTATCAATGATTTTGCATTACTATCATCTTATTCAAAAGTTGTAGATAGAGATAATGTCGAACTTTAGAAGATTGACGGAAAGGAGAACATGACCAATCCATTTATTAAAGCCTTGGTATCTAGGAGTTCTGAGATGATAAATCGAAGATGGATATACGATACTATACTGATTGGTTTTAGTCCAAGTGGGAGTTGTTGGGAATTATGTCCTAAAATCAATCGTTTGACGATTGTACTAATTATAAATATATATGAATTGATCAATAATAAAAGTTATTTGATCTTTTTCATCATAAGATTATATCTTTTAATGAACTTCTGTGTTGTGATGAAGTTCTTAGGACTACTTTGATCGATAAAGGAGGATTTATCATATAGTCCTTAAACTGTCTCACGACCAAATGATATGCTATTATTAGGATGATAGTGATATCAAGTGTAGATTATTGTGTGGCATATACATTGATTATTTTTATAATCAAATGGTGTGGAGATATTGGTATGGTATGCAGGTGAGATGTAAGAGTACATCGTCACTAAATGTGACCAACTACGAAGCACTCTGCTATCAAGAGTAGCGTGCGAAGGGTATGGGTATAAGTGTTCCTCCGATCTGAGATCATCATAGTGACTTGCAAGTAACTCACTGTACTTTGATATCGGACTATCTAAATTTTTAATTCAGTGATGAAAGATTTTTGGGTGCAGTCAAGTACTTGTCAAATTATTACGTCAGTCAAGATGGGATTAACCCCTCGAATAAGTAGGAATTAATGTATCAATATATTTTAATTTAAAAAAATTTGAGCTCGAATAATTCATGTGATAGATTTGAAAGATTGAAATACAGTATGGATGACTTATCTAGGATTGACAGTTAAATCCTAGGTCGTCCTTGAGCATTAAGGTCAAAGGGATGAATTATATGGTAACCATACGTCAATAGATTCTTGAATATTGATTTGCCATCATTCGATCTATTCGGATGTTGGATTTAATCATATTTCTATGATATCGGCTTAGGTTTGAATCTACGAGGTTACACTCAAAAGAAATTTCTGACTGATCATGTAACTGATCAACGATTGAGAATCATTCAAGGGTTTAATCATCAATTCACTTGATGGTTAATCTTATACAAAAGTTGAATAAATTTATTCACTAAGTGTGAGTGAATTAATAGAGGATTAATTAGCAATTAGATTACTAATTAACTTAATTTGATTGAGTAAAGAGGATTAGATAAAATTTAATTGAATTTGATTCAATTAGGTTTGACCCGATTAGGTTATGAGATGACTTAATCACTAAGAGAGAATTATCCCTAATTTGATCAGAACTTTGGTTCGATCAATTCTTAATTAGATTAGAATTTGATAAAAAATTTATGAACCTAATTAGATTGGATTTTATCTATTTATTTGGGCTTATCCAAATATGATTTGGTTAGAATCAAATAAGGAATCCTAGAGTCCATGTAGTGATGGACTCTTCCCATGCGCCAGCCAAATATTGGATGCCACTTCTCATCATGCCAAAAAGAGTTTTGCATAAAGTTTTTTGCACACAAAAAGGTCTTCTACCCTTCCTTTCTCACATCCAAAGATAGATAAAATCTGGTGATAATTGGTAGGTTCAAATTTGATTTGAATGTGTTACCATATATGGATAAGGTTTGACCTCATCCATAGACCTTGCCACCCACTTCTCTTAACACCTTTCTTTTGTGCGACAAAAGAGAGGTATTCATCATGAAATCTCAGCATGAAAGGGTGTGTAAGAGAATGGTTGGCGTGAGGATTTGTTGGGAGTTAGAAAACAATTTGAGTTCAAACAAGATTTGAATTCAAATCTAATCATTTTCCTAATAGGACACCTAGCACCACCTATTTATCTCCTTGATTTTGTGTGACTTGATTAAGGGGATTTAACCATGATAAATATGAAGAAGGGAAGTGGGAGAGAAGAGTTTCATCAAAGAAAATACCAAATAAAGTTAGGGTGGGTGTTGGTACTTGGTTGGTCGGCTTCCTTAGCATAGAAATCCTAGGGTTTAGACCTAGAGTTTGGGAAGAGAGAAAAATAAGAGAAAAAATTATTTTTTCTCTATATTTTATCTACATCCTCATCTCCTTCAGATGTCCTTCTTCAACCTCTAGAAAGATTCGAGAGATTTGAAGAAAGGATCCAAATCAACCAATAAGATGATCTTCGCACGAGCTAGCACTCTCGAGAAGACCAATCAGATCGGGGCTTCGAGTGAACTTTTTGTAGAGGTCAGATACATGTGTAGCTATGATCAACTAATGAGAATATTTTTTACCATATCTCCTAGTAGTGATGATCGTCGACCCATGCTTAGATATCGAGTTCTGAACTCAGATTAAAAGTAGATTTGATCTACTGCTCACATGTATGCATGCAGATTTTATCTTCTAATTTTTTTAGATTTTATATGCAACATATCATGTCATAGATCTTAAAGTAGGTTGATTTATTGATCTGATCATATACAGGTTAGATTAATATGATTAATCTAGTTTCTTTTCTCGATGATTTATTTCAAAAAATTTTGAAATATATGTATTAAATTGCCTATATTTTCTAACACTTAAATCATTAAATTCATAACCACATGTCTCATGTGCCTCATCTCAAAATTTGGTACATAGCCAACACCTTTGGGTAGAATAGCCATGCACTCAATTAGAGACATTCCTAAACATGAGAGAATGAAATTTCATAAAATTTGATAAAGAGGTCACTTTAGTGGCTATAGTTTGATCAAATTCATAAAACTCTCCCATAACGGGACACCTTTATATCACCTTCACAATATAACACTTTATTTGGGGCTTAACAATCAATCATATGACTTCATCCGCATGAGAATTCAAGAACCAAATAATTCTCTCAAAATATGATGCCGTATCAATTGCAATTTTGATTAACCAAATTAATTACTTTAAGCATGCATATTCAACTCAAATCTTTATTCCTTATAGACATGTATCACAAAATATGTCTTCTAACATGACTGAATATAAACTTTATTGCATGCAAAGTTTTATATGGCTTTATTTATTTGGAAAAACTCTAAATATTAGGGGCTGATGAGTTATTCCAAAATATTTTAAAAATTAATTATCCACCAAAAGTGAATAAAAGCATGCATGAACACTATAATTATCTTTATGAGATATTTTAACCATATATATCTTGCTAATTATAGTTAAAACAAATTTAAATGCATGCTTAAATAACTTTATGAAGGTCAGGCACTAAACTAAAAAAATTGAAATTTTTTTAAGACCAATTGTGTCATGTTTTAGGCCCTTTTTGGTCACTTTTAAACTTTATGGCCCAAACTGTATGCGCCCAAAAACTTAAGGGATGCTGAGAACCAGATTGCACATGCTTCAAAACTTTAAGGAGAATAGATGCAATATTTTTAGATTCTTTCTATTTCCTCTCTTCTAGACATGCCGATCGAGCATGTGTATCACATGCACCTTCATCCTCTTGACTGGACTTTTTGTTCTTTATGCCCATGGGACCCTTATGGCCTTAAACCTGATCAGAAAACATCATTAGGTGATCGGAATTGTGGTTTGCTACGACCCACACCGTGGGATTCATAGGGGTTCAATAGAAAATAAAATCCAAACAAATAATCCAGTGCAAATATAAAAATTATCCGATACAGATTAAATATCATGATTTAAACTATATGTATATATCAGTAAAAATCATGCCTTTAGAGTCACAAATAGCCAAATATTAATTCAATATGAATGCTCAACAAATGAACAAAATAAATTCTAGCAAAGAGCTAGTCCGTGCAAACCATATACTAGATTCTATGATCATGCATTAGGTTCTGATACCATATGTTAATTTTCATTTACAGGATACATGCATGAGATCATAGAATACTAAAATAATTAACTGTGATAAATAACAGAATTTAGATCTATTTTTGACTCCATCGCAATATCAGCGGAAGCAAAATTTTGCACCAGGTGCTTCTCCCTTATGATCTAATCTAGAACTCTCTGATGAGAAGAGACTTTTGTTCCTTTTTGGCAGACTAAGGGAGGAACCTAGCACCCCTTTATATAGTAATTCATGAGCCTCCCTATTAATAGCTTCATGAATTCTATGGCCCATACCAAGGGTCACATTTTAATTACTGACTATTGAAATTTTATCTTTTAGAATTCTACTTTTTGGAGTTCCCAGAGTTACAAACTATTTAATTTTAACTAGTTTTTATTCAAAATTCCCAATTAATATAAGCCCACATTGAAAAAATGGTAACAATCTCATCTTAAGGCAATTAAAAATGGAAGCGAGCGCCGTTGTGCCGCCCATCCTGAGTGAATGGAACCTCTTTCGAGTGAGCGGTCCTCATCCCAACCCTCTCCCAAGTGAACAGTCCTAATCCCCAACCCTATCCTAATCACCACTCCTCTCTGTCAACTGCTCCCCTCCCCCTATCACAAGGCATAATATGCATGCATCCTCCATGACTGTCATCTAGCATCGAGCACTAACATCATCTCCTTCCTCACTATAATATCAATATGGACCTAGTTGACAATCATCGTGATGTCCCAAATGTCGTCGCACACAAGGAGCTTGGTGCCAAAGCCGAGAGGGAGCTTGGAGCAAGGCTTGGAGATGCACAGGAGCTCAAGGGAGTGGCATTGGCAGTCACAGATGAGGGCTTAGTTGAGAGGGAGATCGTTGTTGAGGACCTCGACAACTGTGTAGTTGATGCGGTTCTCGAGGCCAAGGAGAAGGTCAAGGTTGCAAAGGCTGGTGCCGCACAATGCCAATGTTAGTGGTGGTGATGGCCTTACTAATGCCACCCTTGCTAGAGGTGACCACCACCATACGGGGTGTCTCATCGATGAGTTGTGGCTTGCAGTTCCATTGGATGACAGTATAAACAGCAGCAGCTAGGGCCTATGGCGGAGATGGCGACAAGGGCCTAAAGTTTGCACAGTAGACGAGCCTAGAGGAGGAGAATTGATTGGGCGAAGGAGAGGGCATGGGAGAGAGGAGAAGCAATGGAGGTGGGGTTTTGAGGTGGAGGTTGTGAAGAGAGAGAAAGAGAGAGATAGGAGGTTCAAAGGGGGAGGAAATGGGCTAAATCACCATGTGAGGGAGAGAGGGAGATGGAGGCAAGAAATGATTTGGCAAACTGTTGACGTGGTGATCCCTGGGAGCAAAGGAGGAATAAGGTAGATCCAATGATAGGCATAAGGACCTGATTTAATGACTCTACGAAACGGTTTGATTGGGAGCCTGGGGGAGAAAAGAAAAAAAACAAAAGAAAATATGGGTAAAGAGAGAAAAAAAAAGAAGAGAAAGAAAGTGTATTTCTTTCTTTTTGTTGAGAGTTTAAAAAAAAAAAGATTTATTCCCTACTTGGTTGGAAGCAAAGAAGGAAAGAAAAAGAAAGAAAATATTATAATATTTTTTAACTATTATACCCTTGAATATGACACATGCACTACCAATTTATGAAAAAACCAAGACATTGTATTTAACAACTAAAGTTCATAATTCATTCAATTAATACAATATAAACCGACTAATAAGAGTTCCAAAACTAGTTTAATAAGAGTTTAATAAGGACAATCAAAATATATCAGTCATACATTCCAAAATCAGTCTAATAAGAGTTTCACACTCCAACAATTTAATAAAAATTCTAAAACAAGCTAGATAATCAAAAACAATCATTACTATATTTCATCAAGAACCTAGGTGTCATACATCATTTTTTCCAATATGTTCTTACACCTCTCAATTGGACAACCAAAAATGGTCCTTACTTTTTTTGGATTTTGGATGAGAGAAAGATATGCATCATCAAGTAAGTGGGACTCTATTCCAATAGCCACCAATTCATTAAAATTTCTTCTTCTATATAAACACATGGATAACTTTTTTGGATAATAGAATTTTTCTCTTTATTTGCATTAGCAACATTGTCAATTGCTGACTTTAAGGGTTCAATCACTTGATCAACGTCAGTTGAAGACTTTCTTTTTTATCTTTTAAACTTAATTATACTTTTAGTCTGAACTTGAACTTATGGTTTTGGGGATGGCACATCAGTTCCATTATTCACATCATCAAAGTCCTCCAATAAAACTTCATCTTGGGATATCAGTTGATCAATATCATGAATAGTATCCATGCGACTCTCACTTAAACTAGCTCATCTTCGTGATTTCTTCTTTACAATTTTGGCACCTTCATTGTTGCCTTATCTTTAGCAAATAGTTTCATTAAACTCTCATAGTTATGAACAGGTTTAATCCTCTATTTTTTTGCATCAAGATGTATCTAAATATAAAAAATATATATAAGTATGTAAAAATTATATCAACAATAATCAAATTAAAAACCAAAAAAATAAATAATCAAATTCAAAAACATATCTCTATTAGTTCTTTTCAAACCTCAGGTTCTACTATCCACAACTTTATAATTGAACTTCAAGCAAAGCCACTTAATCTATTTCTAAACAACTCAAACCACTCATTAAATTTTGCCTTAAGAGACTTCAAGCAATTTTTCAAATGAGCATTGTTCAAATATATGCTAATTTTTTCATTCACTTCTTTAATCATTTGAGCATAAGCAACGAATGTGAAACTTCCATCAGACCTCTTGTTTGCTCGCTGTTGGTAAACCAATGCTTTAATGAACACGTCATTCATATGAGCTGTCCATCCCAAATATTTTTTTTTCTTCACTTGATCTTTTTTGGTATCACTCATTGATAATATCTATGTCATAAAAATATATAAAAGATATATAAAATGCATATTGAATACTAGCATAAAAGTTTTAATCACAAATATTATAAAAAATTCAAATACAATCAATTACAATTAGTCCAATATATAATGAAGTAAATAAATAAATAATGAGTAATCACTATGGGAGGTCATTCACTATATAATCATTCCACATATCAAGTGCTATTTAATTTCTTAAAAATTCTCCTTATGTAGCATCTTCATCATCATCCATTAGAGTAGGAACTTCTTGAGATGAAGATTGATTTAAAATCTCTTGATATATTTTATCAATAAGTTTTTTATCAGGATCTACCTCCACTAAATCATTATGCAAGATGCAAAATGCCAAATATTTGTGCATCAATTGAGTAATTAGACTCTATTGTGCTTACAATGATAGAAAATTATTTTTTTAATACACCAAATGCTCTTTCTATTGCATTGCGTAATGACGCATGTTGAAGGTTAAATAACTCTCGAGGATTGTTTGGTACTCGAGTGGAGTATTCTTTCAAGTGATAGCGCACTTCTCTATAAGGTATGATAAATCTACTTCTTAGCATATATCCTGCATCAACAAGATAATATTTTGTTGGGTTGGGTCCCTCCTATATGGAGGAAGAGCTTATTTGTATTTAAATTTATTTAATTATGTCAAGCCTAATCAAATTAATATTACTAATAATATTTTAGTAATTTGACATGAAAAAAGGCCTATGGAAAACTCTAGGTCATATTATCTCATGACAATAGTGAAAAACAAGAAAAATAAGAGAGAGAAAGTGAAGAAAAAGGGAAAACTCAGACTTTTAGAGTTTCTGCATAATTTTGATCAAGCTGATGATCGGATGGAGAAATCTTATCCAATTGAGCTAAAATTTGGATAAATTATTGTTAAGACATGGTTCTTCAATTTGAACAGTGAAGATCAGATTTGGTGGTCATTAGATTAGATCTGAGAAGTCTTGAAGTCAGACTATGATTGATGTTTTCCTCTTCATAGTTTGGTGAGATCTCTTCTTTGTCTTCTTCTCTTGCAAGGATACACCTTTGGATAGTGATTAATATAGTTTATTGTTCTTCAAGATTATATTTTTCTTGATGGGTTTTGGTGTATTGGTCTATTAATTTGCTAGAGAGACTTTGTGTAATTCCTTTGTTGATATAGTGAAGATTGATCGGACTTAACGATCCCATGATTTTTTCCTTCATACTGAAGGGTTTTCCATATAAATACTGGTGTCCCTTATTGTGTAATTGCTGCTATTTGTATTTGATTTTCATTGCATTAGCATAGACACCAGTGGGTTGATTGATTAATTGATAATTGAAATATTGGTTGATCTCCTAATAGTCTCACATAAGAGGGACGGTGTTTGTGGGCTTTGTTGCATTGGTTGCTGCCAATAATCTCCCAACAAAGTGGTATTAGAGCATAGATTATTACTTTATGTTGTCTTGATAATTGTCTTGTATGTAGAAATGGAGATCAATGCAAGTAGAATGGTTAGTTTAAATGGGAGTAATTATAACCTATGGAAAATAAAGATGGAAGATCTTCCTTATTGCAAGAGTTATCATTTACCATTATTGGTGATTCGGCTAAACCTGAAGATAAACTTGATGACGATTGGAATATGCTTAATAGGCAAGTTTGTGGGTATATATGCCAATGGATGGATGATAATGTTTACAATCATATTGCCAATGAGGATAATGTACATGTTCTTTGAAAAAAGTTAGAAGATTTATATACAAGAAAAATGAGTGATAATAAATTGTATTTAAAGCAGAAGCTTATGAATTTGAGATATAAAGATGTCATTTCTATTACTAACCATTTGAATGAAATGTAGGGAATCGTAAGTCAGCTTGCGGTGATGAAAATTTCTTTTGATGATGAGGTGAAGGCTTTGATGCTTCTTGGTTCATTATCGGATAGTTAGGAAACTTTCAAAATTTTAGTGAGCAATATACCAGTTGCTAGAGCACTTTCTATGGATTTTGTAAAGAGTAGCTTGCTAAATGAAACAACAAGAAGAAAGACCATTGGTTCTTCCTTTTCTCAACCAAAAGTATTAGTCTCTAAAAATAGAGGTAGAAGCAAGAGTAAGGGTTTATATTACAGAGGAAAGTCCTGAAGTAAGTCACGATCAAGAAAAGATATTGAATGCTATGCATGTGGTCAGAAAGGGAACATAAAGAAGTATTGCATTAATAGAAAGAAAGAACAAAAGAAAGACAATCCTAAAGGGAAAGAAGACAAGTAAAAGGAAGATGATGATAGAGTTGCTACTACTTCTAAAGATTTTCTCATTGTTCATGATGAGAATGTTATCAATTTTGCTAGTCAAGATGCTAGTTGGATAATTGACAATGGGGCCTTTATCCATTGTAGTTTCAAGAAAGAATTTTTCTCATCATATACATTTGGTGACTCCGGTGTGGTGAAGATGAAAAATGATGGCTTGTCCAAAATTGTTGACATGGGAGATGTGTACTTGAAGACCATGCAAGGTAACAGATTAGTTCTTAAAGATGTTAGGCATGTACCTGACATTAGATTGAATTTAATTTTTATAGAAAAGCTTAATGATGAGGGTTACAATAACTCTTTTGGTAATGATTAATGGAAGCTCACCAAAGAGTCTATAATTATAGCTAGAGGAAAAAGATGTTCTACTTTTTAGGTGATGTAGGCCAAATCTAAGAGCTTAGTGACTGTAGTGGAGAATGATTCAAGTACAGAATTATGATATAAGAGACTTGCTCACATGAGTTAGAAGAGACTTGATCACTTAGCCAAGAAGAAGCTATTATCAGGAATGAAAGGCATACCTTTAAAGTTCTGTGTGCATTGCTTAGCAAGTAAGTAGCGTAGAGTTTCATTCCATAGTGCTCCTCCATTTAGGATGCATAATGTTTTAGACCTGATACATTCTGATGTTTGTGGCCCTATGAAAACTAGAACACTTAATGGTGCATTGTATCTTACCTTCATTGATGACCATTCCAGGAAAGTGTGGGCATACACTTTGAAGACTAAAGATCAAGTGTTAGATGTTTTCAAGTAATTTTTGGCTAAAGTTGAAAGGGAGATAGGAAGGACTCTAAATGTTGGATTTGTGTCTTAGAAGTCAATTATTGGTTGACATATTATGTAATTCTAGGGCCTAAACTTGTATTTATAATCTTTTTATTATCAATAACAGATTTTTTCATTCCAATCATATTTGTATCCATGATTTGTCCTAGAAATTAATAAAGAAGATTTTTGTATATTCTTAAAGAGTTAAGAATTTGAGACATACATTAATTAGTGATTAATTTCTAAATACTCTCAATTAAAGTATCATTATAGAGGACAGTGATTAATCTATTTAAGATCAGTGTACGGTTCACCTCTCTTGTGGGCAGATGAGTCTTGGGTCTACGGTGTAGAGACACTGGGATGAAGGTACAGGTGGTTGTTAGAGAACAACTTGCACTGAATGTGACCAATACGAGAATTATATGGATATCTACTCACTCATCAGTGATCTTCTCGATGCTGCAGTACTGTGAGTGGTTGTTTGACCTACGGTGCCAATGGCTATTCACAGTGAGGCTACTGGATTTGACTGCATATTTTTTTGGTCTTTAGCCATTCGGATCCTTACTGTGTATGTTGACTTCAGTAGGTTCAAGTTCACTGTTTGAAGTAGGATGCATCTAGATGGAATCTATCAATTTTGGTAGAAAAGAAAAAGTCCTATGCGATTTACGAGACTAAGTTCAGAAAGTTTTTGGATAAAGCAAGTGTAATTACTGAAAAAAAAATTTTATGGGATTCACAAATAAACTTGAGTCAAGTCAATCTTGCATATGACTAACGATAGGGCCTGACAAGTTCTCCATGACCTCCATCAAGTCAGAACTCATGATAGAAGGACTGAATCATACGATAACTGCACCTAAGAGTTCGTACTTTTATTCTATTGGGTTGCCACTATATGCTGCTAGGTGTCACTGATGGATTGTGAGACTCATCGGATATCATCTTGATGATCAATGACCCTCGAAGGATAGAATTAAAAATATTTCAATCCATCGAAAAGAGTTTCGATGATATTATGATGAAAATCATAATATATCTCACTACTAGATAGAATGAAACCTATGGAGTCACACATTAAGGGATTTAATCTCGAATTTTCTAATTGAGCTTATGAAGTTTCAATTGGGTTAGGATTTATTGAAATCTTATTAGATTTATGAGAGCCATGCTAGCACACGATTAAACCTAATTCTTCTCGAGACTTCGATTTGATCGAATCCATAGCCTCGAACCTAACCTAAATCCATTTAAGTTTAATTAGACTCTTAATTGTGAGTCTAAGAGGATTTGATTAAGTCAATTAGTTGACATAATTATCCTAACATTATCTCTTCTTTATCTCCTAATTATCTCTAAGTGTACATGTGGAATTGAACGAAAGAGGGAGGTGCAATCTTCTCTTCTTGGCAAGACCAGGGGGCGCCAGCCCCCCTGGATTTGGCATGTGGGGCTCACCCCCTTCTTATGTGTGGTGTGGAGGAGAGAGAGGTGGGGCCATGCCCCTTTCTTATTTAGTTAGAAACTCTATTATGGGGTGCCAAGAGTTAGTGCCCCAACTACCTGATATGTATTCCTATGACATCTCTTGTGCATACTTAAAGGGGCTGATTATATATTATTTATATCTGATTTTAATTGATATAAATTAGATTAAAAAGATAGAAGATTCTTATGAGATAAGGATCTATCTTTTTAAGATAATTGGATTTCTATTATGTGTTAGGATAGTACCTATATAAAGGGTATGTCTCTAGGATTTCTAGCTAATTGATTTTTGATGAAAAATCTCTCTCTCTCTCCCTTCTCCATGCCTTCTCTCCTCTCTCTCTTCTCTTCCACACCCAAGAGTTGGACATCCCCTTTTTTCACATGTCAAGAGGTGCTGCTTTGTCTTTAAGAGTGAAGATCGAGGAGAAAAAGAAGAAGGCTGCTGATTAAGGAGTTGATCTTGCAGTCCAGATCAAGGCATTAATCAAAGTGTTCAAGGCTAAAATTCTTCTTGAGAAGAAAAATCTTCTACAAAGAGAAATTAATTCGAGATCAATCTCGATAGATATTCGTAGAGGCCAGATACGTGTGCGGCTCGAGCATCTACGAATCCATGATCATTGAAAGTGGTGAATATCTATCCGCACCAAGGTAAAGAGATCTGATCTCATATTTATATTTATTTTTAAATTTTAGATTGTATATATGTATTTTCTCTTGGGCTTGGGTAAGATTAGATTTGATTTATTGCATGTGGAGGTTAAAGGATTTAACCTGTTTATTTTTCATTGTGGTTTTCAAAGTTTTTGAAATCTACACATGCTGCCTATCTGATTTTCTAACACTAAAGTATATTAGAACAGACAATGGAGGTGAATACTCTAGGCCATTTGATGATTATTATAGAGCTCAAGGCATTCGACAATAGAAAACTCCTAAAACTCAACAACTTAATGGATTGGCAGAAAGGATGAACAGAACTCTAGTAGAGAGAGTCAGATGCATGTTGTCACATGCAAGGCTGTCAAGATCATTTTAGGGTGAGGCTTTGAATACTACTGTTTATATTCTTAATCTCTCACCTTGTATTCTCTTGCAGTATGATGTACCAGATGCAGTATGGAGTGGAAAAGCTATTTCTTGTGATCACCTCAAGGTGTTTGGCTGCAAGGCTTTTGTGCATATTTTTAGGGATGAAAGGTCAAATCTTGATGCAAAAACTAAGCAGTGTATTTTCTTAGGCTATGGATTTAATGAGTTTAGATATAGGCTTTATGACCCAGCAGAGGAGAAGCTTATTAGAAGTAGAGATGTGGTATTTGTGGAATATCAGACCATTGAGGATGTTGAGAAAGTCATTAAGAAGACAAAGTCTTATAATGATGAGTTGATTGATTGGGATCTAGTTCCTCCATCTACTACACCAAATCAAATTGGTGATGCTACTCAAGAAAATCATGATGGTATAGATGATATTGAGATACCTACAGGTAGTGATAAATTAGTTGAAATAGATGGTTAGATAATTAGAAAGCCTGTAGAGTCACTAGAGCCAATTGACATGCATTCCATTGAGGAGGTCTATCAGGCAATACCAACCCTCATCTAGATATCCGTCTCATAAGTATGTGTTGGTGACTGACATGGGAGAACCTGAGACCTACTAAGATGCAATGGCAAGTAAGCACAAAAATGATTAACTTGAAGCTATGCAAGAAGAAATGAAGTCTTTGCATGATAATGGCACCTATGAGCTGGTAAGGCTACAAAAAGATAAAAATATATTAAAGAACAAATGGATATAGAGGTTGAAGATAGAGGAGCATACTTCATGCTTGAGATATAAGACAAGATTAGTAGTCAAAGGCTTTAGTCAAAAAAAGGCATCAATTTTGATGAAATCTTCTCTTCAGTGGTCAAGATATCCTCAATTCGAATAATTCTTAGTTTGACTGCTAGCATAGACTTAGAGGTTGAGCAACTTGATGTTAAAACTATTTTTCTTCATGACGATCTATATGAAGTGATTTACATGGAGCAGCTAGAAAGATTTGGAGTTAAGGCAAGGAGGGCCTTGTATGCAGATTGAAGAAGAGCTTGTACAGCTTGAAACAAGCTCCTTGATCATGGTACAAGAAGTTTGATTTCTTCATGATTGACCATGAGTATTATAAAACTAAATCTGATCATTGTGTTTTTGTGAGAAAATTTTTTGATGGTGATTTTATCATATTGTTGCTTTATGTTGATGATATGCTAATTGTTAGTCAAGATTTTTATAGGATTGATAGGTTAAGGAGGAGATGAATAAGTCCTTTGCTATGAAGGATTTAGGACTGACCAAGCAAATTCTTGGAATGAGAATCACCCACAATAGAAAGAAAAGAGCTTTGGTTGTCACAAGAGAAGTATATTGAGAAGGTGCTTAAGAGGTTTAATATGGATAAGGCAAGAGCTGTTAGCACACCTTTCACTAATCATTTAAAGCTAAGTTTAAGTCAATGTCCATCCACAGACAAAGAGAAAGAGGAAATGGAAAGTGTCCCATATGCTTCAGCTGTAGAAAGTTTGATATATGCCATGGTGTGTACAAAGCCTGACATAGCACATGCTATTGGAGTGGTAAGTGAAAGGAATATACCCTACAAGCCAATTGAAATTTGTATTTTGATGGATTTTTCTTGTAATCTTCCAGACTTATGTATTGACTCTTTAAATAATAAAAGGCATTTTTCATCATATGCCGCATCTTACTTTAGTAATGATTATGATGAACTTCATAAATCAGGAAAATGGGTTTAGGGTTATGGTGAGATCATACCTATGAGATCTAAAATCTTAAAAATCCTAATTTAGAATATTCCTAGTCATAAGAGCATTGAGTAGGGGATCAATATTTCGGATAGATTAGCACTTTCTATGTATGCTCAATGGAGAGGGTGGCAAATCTCATATGCCACTTGTGTGAGGTACTAATATAAAGAAGTAGGTGCTCATTAGAGAATGAGTTCACTGAATTAATCTGACTTAAGAAATATCTTATGGAATTTACTTACCTATCAAGAGATGTTTTCTTATAGTAGAAGCTGTGCATGTAATCCTTTGACCTAAGACTACCATAGAACCTTGTATACATGAATCCATATTTTTTGGTTCATATTCATTCATGACCTAGTCATGTACGGAGTATTCTAGTTATGGTAGAATGTGTATAGAGGTTGTGAGTAGGTCAACATGGAATCGATCACTCCTGATAAGAGGAAATCGCATCCTACTTGTTCTGATCGATTGATGATTCAAGAAGCCTTTGATCAAAACAGAATAAAAATTAAAAAAAGTTTTTAATATTTTACTAATTGAATCATCATATAAGATTGAGAGAAATATGAGTATGATATTGGATTTGACATCATTCCATATCCAAAGTCATATTCGGGGTGCAGGGAGATCGCAGGATCAAATTGCACGGTAACTTTCCACTGAAGGATATTTTTGATATTTCTATCAAAAATTTTATATCTTCTAGGTAAACATGATACATTACTAGATGTCAATCTTATCTTATGGGTTTGATCGAATTAAAGAGTTTAATTCAATCACCAATTAGAAAGAGTTCTAATTGTTGAAATCGGGTTAGCTCGATTGGATCTAGATCGGTTAGATTAAATTCTAATCAAATCAAATTGACTTGAACTCAGACCTATTGCTGGATATATGTGGAACATAATGGGTCATACACAAAGGGTATTGATCAGGGGTCTAATTGGATTAGATCATGTTTGCAAAATTGACATGCTAGCACATGTTGCAAAAAACTAGCTCCTTGTTTCGAATCGGGTTTAAAATTGATTCCAGATTTGGCTAATTAAAGCCAAATTAATTCAAATAAATTTTGTATTTGAGTTGGTTTATCCTTGGATATATGTGCCAAAAATTTAGATCCAGAAAACTAAGTCTCCATAAGTCAAAAATTTTTCTTGTGCGTGGGTGCAGTTTTTATGTGCAGAAACAGCTTTCGCATCCCATGAGATGGGATGCCTCATCCTCAAGCTTATCCTATATTCTATGATGAAATAAATTTTTTTTGATAATTATTAGCTTTATTTTTAGCATGAAAATTTTTTTTGAAGTTAAAATTCTTTCTAGTTTAATCATGGAAATTTGTTGAAGTTGAAAATCCTGTCAGCCTGATCCATGCACCTGACCAAGAGTCCAACTTGTGAAGGACTCTAACCTATTTGTCACGCCACTTCTTAATCTAAATTTTTTTCCACAACATTCTCATGTTAGTGCCTTGATTTTGGGCTATAAGATAGACAAAATTATATTGATGGGTGGTGGAAAAAAATTATGCCATGAGAAGCTGCGCGATGCATCAGAGAATCATCAAGAAAAATATTTCGAAGAGTCCTTCTGCATGAAGCATCTCTTGAATTTTTTTTCGATGATTGTCATGTGTTAAAAACTTTTAGATGGGCATGAGAATTCATCAGGAGGTATGAAATTTTTTGATGGATGCGAGATAGCATGTGGAAGGGGCGCAAAAAATTTTCGAAGGCAACCCATCGCTAAGTATTTAAAGGGGGGTGCGTCGGGGGATTGGATTCATTCAGAGTTCCAATTCCTCCTTTCTTTCTAACATCCTCTCCCTACTGTCCAATTGTTCTCTTCCTTCTCTTGTTAGGATAAGTCCAAAAATAGAAAAGATAAGTCCGATTTTAGGACAAGAGTCTAGGAAGAGAATTAAGGAAGACAAGGAGAGAAGAAAAGTAGGGATAGGAAGGCTAGGAGAAGAGAAAGAGGGTCTTGAGGTCCTGGTATTCAAGAAAATTCTTAGAGTGAGAATTTTAGAGAAGAAATCATCTCAAAAAGTTGGTGTCCTGATCATAGCCCTGTGTGGATCACCGTTGGAGGGCGAACACTTAGGTACCTGGTGGAGGTTCTGTCGAAATTTAGATTAAGCACTGCAGGTATTCTTCTATAACTTAAATTTAATCTTAAATTTATGTTATATATGATTGTTAATCATCAAAAAGATACTGGTTTAAGGATTTAATATTTAAATTTTTTTTATTAAAATTTTGAAATCCATTATGTTTCCACTGTGCATGCCCATCCTGAAATCCTACAGTGGTATCAGAGCCGGTCTTGTTTGGTTCAATCATATATACATAATATTTATGTGATCCATAGTATGATTTATACTATAAAATAATTTATATTTTCATATGATGATATGAAATAATGCATATATCATTCACCACTTCATCATCTTGACATAAGGTTGTCCTAGCATAACGGGGTTATGCTGCAAGATTGTCCTTGGATGATGAATGTCCATATGTTATACTTACACATGTAGAAAGTTTTAATGTTGATACATAAATAGGTATTATGTAGTTAAAATGTGCATGAGACCAAATAAAATCCCTTATTAGAAAATTATATTAAGTGGTAGTGATATGCAACTATGGGTTAACTAATTCTTGATCAATTGATCAATTGGTGTCTAGGAAAGTACTATAGGTGGTTCTTTAATTGGTTATGTTGTCTGATCTGACCAATTTATTGATGTCTATGGAAAGCAATGGGGAGACCCCCACCTTACTTACCTAGTCAATTTGATTAAGCGACATTGATATTGAAAAATCCTAATGTTGAAAATACTATTAAGGGCCTTCCTTCATGCTAGGTTAATGTTACATCATGAACTATGACTAGTTTGTTGTGTTAACATGAGGTTTGTCATAAGGATTGATATAACATAATCCTGGTGCATAAAAGATGCTTACGGTAATTTTGACTATACTGCTTGGTTGTGTTAACACAAGGACAGTTATATTAGAATTTCACTGTATTGAAATGAAGGATCTAACTTAACTAAAATATTATAGCTTATTGTGTTAACACAAGGCTAATAATATTTTAGAGGCCAAGATATAATATTGAAAATTATATGAGATGTAATTGGAAAGAGTTTTCTACCTATGAACTCATAAGGGTTTGTTGTGTTAACACAAGATCATTATGAGGAATTAGGGTCTCAATCCTACCAAGATAAATATTAAATATGTCTTGTTCATCATAGTAGAGGGTTATGATGTTCGATAAAATAATGAGAGTTATAATTAAATCTAAAGATCTTATTTAATTGTATGAGTCAATATGAGTTGTTTGCTTATATAATATTCTTTAATTATTATAGATTAAATTCTATAAATGGTATCTTCACTATCATTGTGACAAATTTTATATTTCAATAAGTTGATCGGTCTCAATTATATGGACTGATTGAGAAATTTAAAGATCGTACTCACTCAGGAGAAGCTCTCCTATATTCTTGACATCCCTGAACCACAAGAGGTTGGGGATGATGCCACAGAAGAGGAGGTATCCACATACAAGATGTGGAAGAATGATAGTTTGACTGTCAAGTGCATCATACTGGCCTCTATGAGCAATGAGTTGCAGAGGTAGCATGAGAGCATGGATATTCAATCCATACTCCTCAATCTTAAAGAGTTGTATGGAGAACAGAGTAAAACTGCTAGATATGAGATATCTAAGTAGTTATTCCATACTAGAATGACTGAGGGATCATCCATACAAAACCATGTCCTGAAGGTCATTGATCTAATCACTAGATTGGGTCAACTTGGTTTTGTGATGGATGGAGAATTAAGTCAGGATTTGATCCTGCAATCTCTCCCCGAGTCATTCGCTCCGTTTGTTGTGAACTATCATATGAACAAACTGAATATCTCCTTGCTTGAGCTGTTAAATATGCTTAAGACAGCTGAGAGCCACATTAAGAAAGAAAAGGCTCCACTTCTTCTTGTGGGTAAAACCTCAAAGAAGAAGTCAGGTTTTAAGGGTTCAAAGAAAGCAGTGAATCTTAAGGGTGGCAAGATGAAGAAGAAGGAGAAGAAAATCTCCGGACAAGATACCTACTTTTACTGCGGCAAGGCAGGACACTGAAAAAAAAATACAAATTATATCTTACAACTGTAAAGGCAGGTGCAAGCGATGCACTAAAAGGTGTGTATGAGATACATACAATTTTACCATTAAGTTCTTCCAATTCAGACTCTTGGATATTGGATACTGCCTATGGTTCTCATATCTGCAAGTCGTTGCAGGGACTGCAGAATATTAGAGTGCTGAAGAAGGGTGACTTCAAGCTCTACGGTGCTGGAGGAGAGTCAATCCAAGCAGAGGCTATAGGGATATATATGTTAAAGTTACCTTCTGAAAAGATCTTAGAGCTAGAAAACTGTTATTATATGCCTAAGATCATTAGAAATATTATTTCTATATCGTTACTATTGCAATGAGGTTATGAACTAATGAAATTATTTATCATAGCATTATTAATAATGGTCTTCTAATTCTATCTAATGACAATGTTTTTCATATTAATGAAAGTAAAAAGCGAAAGAGAGAAGAGTTGAATAATACTTTACTTTGGCATTATCGACTTGATCATATAAGTGAGACAAGGATTAACAAGTTATACAAAGAAGAGTTCTTTGATCCTTATGATTATGAATCATTAGGTACTTGTGAATCTTATCTTATGAGAAAAATGACTAAGACTCTATTTAGTGGACATAGAGAAAGGACAAGTGAGTTATTAGGACTTGTACATACTGATGTATGTGGTCCTATGACAACAGAAGCCAGAGGAGGATACCCTTATTTTATAACGTTCACTGATGATTTATCTAGGTTTGGATAAGTGTATCTTATGAAACACAAATCTGAAGCCTTTAATAAATTTAAAGAGTATCAAAGTACGGTTGAGAAATAAACTAAAAAAAATATTAAAATTCTTCGATCTAATCAAAAAGGAGAATACTTATCCAATAAATTTTTAGATCATCTTAAAGAAAATAGAATTCTCTCAGAATGGATCTCTCCCTATACACCACAGCTAAATGGTGTAGCAGAAAGGAGAAATTATACTTTATTAGATATGGTGCGGTCCATGATGTGCTTTACAAATTTGTCAATTTCTTTCTAGGGATATGCCCTAGAAACTGCTGTTTATATCCTGAATAGAGTACCTTCAAAATTTGTGCCAAGTACTCCATATGAAATATGGAGAGGAAAGAAGCCTAATCTTAAGTATCTTAAGATATGGGGCTATCCAGCTTATATTAAAAGAAATTGTGGACATAAACTGAGTGCTAGGGCAGATAAATGCTTGTTTGTAGGTTATCCTAAAGAGAGTATAGGATACCTCTTTTACCATCCTACTGAACATAAGGTATTTGTCAGTAAATATGCCACTTTTATGGAAAAAGAGTTTATCCTAGAAAGAGGCAGTAGGAAGAAAATTAAACTTGAAGAAATTCAAGACCTACAAATGCAAGTACAAGATGATCCTCAACCAAAAATATATATTAATTAAGTACAAACACAAAGTACACCTCCTCTCCGAAGGTCGGATAGGGTGCAGAATGTACCTATGAGGTATGGGTTCGTTATTGAGAATAATGAAACCCACATCATTGAAAATGATGAACCTTTGACCTATACAGAAGCCATCATGAGAAGGGACTCAGACAAATGGCTAGAGGCTATAAAATTCAAAATGGACTCCATGTATTCCAACCAAGTGTGGACTTTGGTTAATGCACCAGAGGGTGTGACCCCTATTGGATGCAAATGGATCTATAAGAAAAAGATTAGAGCGGATGGCCAAGTTGAAACCTATAAAGCTAGATTAGTAGCTAAAAATTTTAGGCAAAAATAAGGTATTGATTATGATGAAATATTTTTACCTGTTGCCATGCTCAAATCTATACGGATGCAATATCAACATACCATGATTATGAGATTTGGCAAATGGATGTGAAGACCGCCTTCCTTAATGGTTATCTTGAGGAAGAGGTTTACATATCTCAGCTAGAAGGGTTTGTCTCAAAAGGGAGAGAAAATCAGGTATGCAAGCTTAAGAAATCTATTTATGGATTAAAATAGACCTCGAGGAGTTAGAACATCCGATTTGATGTTACAGTCAAAGAGTTTGGCTTTATCAAAAATATGGATGAACCTTGTGTATACAAGAAGACTAGTGGGAGTGTCATTATCTTCTTAGTTTTATATGTGGATGACTTACTTCTTATTCGGAATGATATCCTAATATTACAATCGATCAAGACATGGCTATCAAGTAAGTTTTTCATGAAGAATTTGGGTGAAGCATCCTATATACTAGGTATAAAGATCTATAGGGATAGATCTAAGAGGATGTTAGGCTTGTCCCAATCCAGATATATAGACTTAGTGCTAAAAAGGTTTAGCATGGATGGAAGTAAAAGAGGTTATTTACCCATGAGTCAAGGCATACATCTCTCTAAAAGGATGTCTCCTAAAACACTGAAAGAGAGAAATAGAATGAGTTCTATTCCCTATGCTTCGGTAGTAGGGTCGATCATGTATGCTATGCTATGTACTAGGCCTAATGTTACCTATGCCTTAGGCATAGTTAGTAGATTTCAAGCTAATCCAGGAGAAGATCATTGAAAAGCAGTGAAAAATATTCTTAAGTACCTAAGAAGGACTAAAGATATTTTTTTGGTATATGGAGGATCTGATTTAAAACTAGAAAGTTATTCTGACTCTAGTTTCCAATCAGACCCTGATGATAGCAAGTCCACTTCAGAGTATGTCTTTACTCTTAATGGTGGAGCTGTTAGTTGAAAAAGTTTCAAGCAGCAGACTGTAGCTGACTCAACCACTGAGGCAGAATATATAGTTGCAAGTGAAGCTGCAAAGAAAGCTATCTGGATGAAGAAGTTCATTACTGAGTTGGGTGTCGTTCTTGAGATTAAGAATCTAGTACCACTTTACTGTGATAATACTGGAGCAGTTGCTCAAGCAAAAGAACTAAGGTCTCATCATAAATCCAAGCACATTCTAAGATGCTTCTATCTCGTTCGTGAAATAATCGAAAGACAAGATGTTGTCATTGAACGAGTAGAAACAAAGAATAACATAGCAGACCCATTCACTAAGGCTCTACCACAGTAGCAGTTTGATCGCCAGCTCGATTGTATGGGGATAAAATATAAGGGCAATTGGCTTTAGTGCAAGTGGGAGATTGAAAGGAATATGCCCTACAAGCCAATCAAAATTTATATTTTGATAGATTTTTCTTGTAATCTTCCAAACTTATGTACTGACTCTTTAAATAATAAAAGACATTTTTCATCATATGCTGCATCTTACTTTAGTAATGATTATGATGAACTCCATAAATCAAAAAAATGGGTTTAGGGTTATGATGAGATCATACCTATGAGACCTAAAATCCTAAAAATCCTAATTTAGAATATTCTTAGTCATAGGAGCATTGAGTAGGAGATCAATGTTTCGAAAAGATTAGCACTTTCTATGTATGCTCGATGGAGAGGGTGGCAGATCTCATATGCCACTTGTGTGAGATACTAATACGAGAAAGTGGGTGCTCATTAGAGAATGAGTTCACTGAATTGATCCAACTTAAGAAACATCTTATGGAATTTACTTACCTGTCAAGAGATGTTTTCTTATAGTGGGAGTTGTGCATGTAATCCTTTGACCTCAGACTATCATAAAATCTTGTATACATGAATCCATATTTTTTGTTTCATACTCATTCATGATTAAGTCAAATACGGGGTGTTCTAGGTATGGTAGAATGTGTATGGTGGTTGTGAGTAGGTCAACATGAAATCGATCACTCTTGGTAAGAGAAAATCGCATCCTACTTGTTCTGATTGATTAATGATTCAGGAAGCCTTTGATCAAAATAGAATAAAAATTAGAAAAAATTTTTAATATTTTATTAATTGAATCATCATATAAGATTGAGAGATATATGAGTATGATATTGGATTTGACATCATTCCATATCTAGAGTCATATTCGGGGTGCAGGGAGATCGCATGATCAAATTGCACGGTAACTTTTCACTGAAGGATATTTTTGATATTTCTATCAAAAATTTTATATCTTTCAGATAGACATGATACGTTGCTAGATGTCAATCTTATCTTATGGGTTTGATCGAATTAAAGAGTTTAATTCAATCACCAATTAGAAAGAGTTCTAATTGCTGAAATCGGGTTAGCTCGATTGGATCTAGATCGGTTAGATTAAATTCTAATTAAATCAAATCAATTTGAACTTAGACCTATTGCTGACTAGATATGGAACCCAATGGATCACACACAAAGAGTATTGATCAGGGTCTAATTGGATTAGATCATGTTTGCAAAATTGACATGCTAGCACATGTTGCAAAAAACTAGCTCCTTGTTTCGAATCAGGTTTAAAATTGATTCTAGATTGGGCTAATTAAAGCTAAATTAATTCAAATAAATTTTGGATTTGAGTTGGATCAGCCCTTTTCTATATGTACCAAAAATTTGGAGCCAGGAAATCAAGTATCCACAAGTCAAGAATTTTTCTTGTGCGTGGGTGCAGTTTTTGTGTGCAGAAATAGCTTTCACATCCCATGAGATGGGATGCCTCATCCTCAAGTTTATCCTATGTTCCATGATAAAATAATTTTTTTTTGTAATTCTAACTTTATTTTGAGCATAAAGAATTTTTTTAAAGTTAAAATTCTTTCTGGTTTAATCATGGAAATTTGTTGAAGTTGAAAATTCTGTCAGCCTGATCCATGCACATGACCAAGAGTCCAACTTGTGAAGGACTCTAACCCATTTGTCACACCACTTCTTAATCTAAATTTTTTTTTCATGACATTCTCATTTTAGTGCCTTGATTTTTGTCCATTGGATGGATAAAATTACATTGATGGGTGGTGGAAAAAAATTATGCCATGGGAAGCTGCATGATGCATCAGAGAATCATCGAGAAAAATATTTTGAAGAGTCCTTCTGCATGAAGCATCTCTTGGATTTTTTTTTGATGATTGTCATGTGTCAAAAACTTTCAGATGGGCATGAAAATTTATCAGGAGGTATGAGATTTTCTGATGGATGCGAGATGGCGCATGGAAGGGGTGCAAAAAATTCCCAAAGGCAACCCATCGCTAAGTATTTAAAGGGGGGTGCGCTGGAGGATTGGATTCATTCAGAGTTTCAATTCCTCCTTTCTTTCTAACATCCTCTCCCTATTGTCCAATTAGTCTCTTCCTTCTCTTGTTAGGATAGGTCCAAAAATAGAAAGGACAAGTCCAATTTTAGGATAAGAGTCTAGGAAGAGAATTAAGGAAGACAAGGAGAGAAGAAAGGTAGAGATAGGAAGGCTAGGAGAAGAGGAAGAGGATCTTTAGGTCCTGGTGTTCAAGAAAATTTTCAGAATAAGAATTTTGGAGAAGAAATCATCTCAAAGAGTTGGTGTCCTGATCATAGCCCTGTGTGGATCACCGTTGGAGGGCGAACACTTGGGTGCCTGATGGAGGTTCTGCCGAAATTTGGATTAAGCGCAGCAGATATTCTTCTATAACTTAAATTTAATCTTAAATTTATGTTATACATGATTGTTAATCATCAAGGAGATACTGGTTTAAGGGTTTAATATTTAATTTTTTTTTATTAAAATTTTGAAATCCATTATATTTTCACTGTGCATTCCCACCCTGAAATCCTACAGTAAGTAGATTTCTTTCCAACCCAGGTAGAGAGCATTAGAATGTGGTAAAGTGGATTTTGAGTTATCTTTGTGGCACTTCTAAGTTTTCTTTGCTTTGGAAGTAAAAAAAATATATTGTTTGGCTTTATAGATGCAGATTGGGCAGGTGATGTTGATTACAGAAAGTCAACATCAGGATACTTAATGATCTTTGCAGGAGGAGTTATGTCATGGCAATCAAGGCTACAAAAGTGTATTATACTCTCTACTATAAAGGTAGAGTTTATTGCAGCTACTGAGGCATACAAGGAGATGCTATGGATGAAGAGATTTCTATGGGAGCTCAGATTCAAATAGGAGAAATATTAGTTATTTTGTGACAGTTAAAGTACTATTTATTTGGATAAGAATCCAACTTTTCACTCTAGATTCACACATATTGATTTGAGATATCATTAGATTAGAGATATATTGGATTCAAACTTATTGGACTTTGTAAAAGTTGGTACTCTTGATAATAATTTGGATATGATGACAAAGACCCTTCCAAAGGAGAAGCTTGAAGCTTGTTGCAAAATAGCCGGGATGGCAGTTTCCTCCATATAGTCGGTAGGGGGAGATTTGTTGGGTTGGGTCCCTCCTATATGGAGAAAGAGCTCATTTGTATTTGAGCTTATTTAATTGTGTCAAGCCCAATCCAATTAATATTACTGATGAAATTTTAGTAATTTGACATGAAAAAAGGCCTATGGAAAACCCTAGGTTGTATTGTCTCATGACAAGAGTGAACAACAAGAAAAATAAGAGAGAGAAAGTGAAGAAAAAGGGAAAACTCAGATTTTTGGGGTTTCTATGTAGTTTTGATCAAGCTAATGATTAGGTGGTGAAATCTTATTTGATTGAACTGAAATTTGGACAAATTGTTGCTAAGACATGGTTCTTCAATCTGGATGATGGAGATCATATTTGGTGGTCATTAGATTAGATTTGGGAAGGCTCGAAGTCAAGCTATGATTGATATTTTTCACATCATAGTTTGGTAAAATCTCTCCTTTATCTTCTTCTCTAGCAAGAATATACCTGTAACACCCAGCCCATTGGGCCTTAAACCCAAAAGCCAAAAAAAAAAAAAAATTGAAGAAGACTCCCTGCGGGAGTCTTCTTCCATCGTCGACGACTCCTAATCGGAGTCAGTAAGGCCACCGGGGAGGAGTCAAAATCCTCCCCTTTGGCTCTATTTAAGGGGGAGATCCTTCTTCTTTCTTTCTACCAAAGAATCCTAGAGCAAAATGGCGAAGATCATCAAAAATCACTCACGAAAATCATCACCGTGCTCGCCACGATTCCTCGTCGGAGAGGTCATCGAAGCTCGAGGTAAGCATATGGTTCTTTTCCTCTCTTCTTTTCCTTCCTTTCCGTATCGATGTGCACGTTCGTCGGAGATCGAAGGCATCAAATTTTATCATGGGAGAGGTTTCAATTTTTTTTGGTTTTCGGATGCCTATGGTCGTCGTCGGCCATCAGTTTGGGTTCCTTCGGATGGCGGTGCACTCTCTTCTGGCTATCAGTCATTTTCATGCCGACTGACTGCCGGTTGGCCAACCTTATGAGGGGACCATTCAGTCCCCTATTTCACCTATTTTACCCATGGGAGGCCACAGGAAGAAGAAGTAAAAGAAGGAAGAAAAAGAAAAAGAAAAAAAGAAAAAGAAAAGAAAAAAGAAAAAAAAAATAAATAAATATGAGAGAAAATTTTTCTCTCTTTTCCTTCAGTCTGAACCATTGCTTTCTCTCTCTAGAATTGGACTTTCTCTCTCTAAAATTGGACTTTCTCTCTCTAGATTATTTCTCTCTCTTGATGAATTTTTCTCTCCAAAGTTATCCTTCTAAGATTAGCATAGTAAAAGACTTCATTTTGATGATTTTGATCGAGTTTAGTGAAGAGTTCGATCTCAAGTGGGGTTTTGATTTAGAATTTGTTTAGATTTAATTTTGAATTAAAATTAATGTAAGAATATAATTTTGAATAATAGGCACTGAAGAATCTCTTAGAGATTAATCGATCTATTCGTTCAGTGGTATGTGAAAGGTAAGTAATGAATTATCTTCTCGAGATATTTTATATTTTTTTGAAAGTAAATAATTATTCTTTCAAATTATGCATAATTTATGAAATTATATTTTGAATGAAAAGTGATTCTGAAATACTATGAGTTTATTGATTATACACATGTTCAATAGAAATTATGATATGTTATGATACAAAAGTATTTTGATACAGATCGGATTTATGCTCTCAGCCTAACTATGTTTCAGTGGGCCCCGTCAATAGAGATTATACATTGGTACTCAGTAGATCCTATCGGTGAGGATTGTGTGCTGGTATTTAGTGGATCCTTCCAGTGAGGGTTGTGCACTGGTGTTTGTGGATCCTGTCAGTGGAGGTTGTGCGCTGGTATTCAGTGGACCCCGCCAATGGGGGTTAAACGTTGGTCATAGTCGAGGCTGTTGAGTTATGAATATTTTAAATCGAATCGAATTTATGATTATATTATATGTAAATATTTAAAAAGATTGGATTTGCATTAAATTAGCATGAAATATATTTTTATGTTTATTTGCAGTATTATTCTTGAAAATTATATAATATCTGAAATATCTAGTTAAGATATTTGTTACTTACTGAGCTATCTAGCTCATTACCTTTCTTTCTATTTTTCAGATTCAAATAATTAATTACGAGCGTGAGAAATAATATTGAGACAGTTTTCAGAGGCGAGATTTAGCATTGTCAACTTCATTGAACTGAGATCTATTATTTTATTTTTAGTAAAATTTTATTGGATGTAAGATATTTGATTTAATTACTTGAATTAAAGTTGAATAATAATTATTTAAATTTATTCCGCTGTGATGTATTAATATCGTGATGAGATACCTTGCATGCTTATGGAGAGAGTTCTTCATAAGTATATGGCAGTTGCCGCAACCTCCTGCTCACGATCTAAGGCTGGGGGCGTGACAATACCTTTGGATAGTGATTATTACAATTTATTATTCTTCAAGATTATATTTTTCTTGATGGATTTTGATGCATTGGTCTGTTGATTTGCTAGAGAGACTTTGTGTAATTCTCTCATTGATATAGTGAAAATTGACTGGACTTAATGGTATCGTGGTTTTTCCCTTCATACTGAAGGATTTTTCACATAAATACTGGTGTCTCTTATTATGTGATTGCTACTTTTTGTGTTTGATTTTTGTTGCATTAGCACATACACTAGTGGTTTGACTGATTAATTGATAATTGAAATATTGGTTAATCTCCTAATAGTCTCACATAAGAGGGAGGGTGTTTATGGGCTTTGTTGCATTGGTTGCTGCCCATAATCTCCTAACATATTTATCTAATAAAAATTAACAAAATGAGTAATTATTTTATTGAATTATAAAAGAATATGAAATTTATTAATTACTAAAGATTATTTTTAAGAATCTCCAGCTTATTTTTTCTCCTAAGTACATTTTTAATTATTCTTGAATTAGATGCCATCCCTTCCCAGTCAGGCAAGATATATGTAAATTTTAAATTGAATGAATATGTAGCCAACACATTTTGTGTTGGATAATCCTTCCTACCATGATATATTGGGGCATCAAAATGAGACATTTTCACACGAACATGTATTCCAACAATAGCTCCTATACAATCTTAATATATATTTTATGTAAGTATTTGTTTAAATACATATTTATATAATTAAAAATAAATAAAATAAAATTTGATTTATCTTGAAATATGGATAAAACCTACTATTTTTGAGTATTTCTGAGGGAACTTGCTCTCCTATGGGTTGAACCAAAAAGTGATCTTCCAAAGATATTATTGCTTTTAGTACTCTGTGAAAATGATGACTGTTGGGGAAAATCGACGGACCCTTATTTGCCCACCAATCTCCGAAACAATCAGATCGACACCCGACTCTGACCCACCAAATGAACAGACAATCCTAGAAGCAATTACTGACTATATGTCGGTTGAGCAAGCTGATGCTACTCTCGACTGACCAATCGAATACCCCTCATCGAATCAAGATCGATAGATGACTGATATTCTGACTCTACAGATAATAAATTACTTCAGCCGTCGGTATTTCAGAGTTACTAACCGACAACCGACTCTCAATGCATAGTCAGCCGACTCATTCAAATATATCATAACCATCATGGATGGTTACTCCACTGATATCACGACGTAATCCATAGGGATTAATAACCCACTACGAGATTACCATGCTGTGATTCTATGTCGCTAAATATGGGACCATATCCGACAGTTACGATGATCTACTTTATAAAAAGAGGGTAAGACAACAAGTTTCGGTAAGCTAATCCTGATCACTGAGCTCTATCTCCATTCTCATTCAACTGTTGCCCAGTCTCCTTCTTTGACTTAAGTATCAGAGTGTCTCCGTCGGAGACAACTCCGATCAGTGCGGACTTCATTTTGCAGGTACTCGTTCCCGACGAACAGGCGATGAGGAGATTGGCCGCAACATTGGCGCGCCAGGTAGGAGAAAAATAGTGGTAAGAAAGAAACTCGTAATGATGAGAACCAGAGCCCAACGATCAACGATGACTGGATCGATGAGATACTCTTTTCATTGGGAAGAGGCCCCTCCCCTGCCTCCGATAGCAGAGCCCAGTTCTCCATGCCCCATAGTTACCACAGACGCTCAGATTGCTGTGATCGTGCAACAAATGAACATCCTTGTGGAGGTGGTCAAAAGCCTCTAATGACAGCAAACCCAGACACTACAACTGTCGGTGGAGCAACCGGCGGTGCATTCGGCGCCTTCCAAGCATAGCCACCGTCATTCGCGATGATCTCCATCTTCTTAACCAGAGCGACGATTACGGCTCTCTCAATGGGATGAGCAGCGGCACTCACGGCAATCCCGATGCACCACCCACCATTCAGGGTGCCCCTCTCCTTCCCAATTTGATCAAGCAAGGAAGGGGAAGCGATCACAAACACCGTCTGCCTTTAACTCATCAGAAGGATCAACCCCTGGAGTCTCCCACCACCGGTGGCTTGAAGACTATGAACATAAGTTCGAAAAAATCGACCGCCGACTCACCCAGCTCCAGACGGACGGTCAGAAATCATCAAATGACTTTGATTTCCATACCGCCTAGCCTCTCTCCTGACTTATTTTGAACGAACCGATCCCGACTCGATTCAAGATGCCACATGTGGAGGCCTATGACGATTCCACTGACCCAATCGATCACCTCAAGGCTACAAGGCTCTCATGACAATCCAGGGAGCAACCGACGCCCTTCTGTGCATCGACTTCTCGGCTACACTTCGAAAAGCTGCTCGAGCCTGGTACTCTGGGCTTCGGTTGGAAAGTATCCACTCCTTCTAGCAGCTAGAATATTTCTTCGTGGCCCACTTCAGCACCAGCCGAAGGCCACCGCGAACCTTGGATAATCCCTTTTCGATAAAACGAGGAGAGATTGAAACACTTCAAGATTTTGTGGCCTAATTCAATACGGCCACCTTGAGGTCAGGGACCTCAATGAAGATATGACCATATAGGCCATGAAAAGAGGTCTGAGGGGGTCCTGATTCATGTACTCACTGGATAAGACCCTCCCTCAGACATATGCTGAATTCTTGGAGCACGCATACAAATACATGCACACGAATGAAGGAGCTTCTGACCGACACCAAATAGAAGGTAAGGGTCAGAAGAAGAAGATATAGAAGAAAGAAGAAGCTCTGGCTAAATCAAATCGGCCACCTATCGATGAACGAACTTCACCTCAACGACAAAGTCTGAGGCCGAACTATGACAGGTATGACTCCTACACTCCTCTCTCTGCTCCTCGTACGTAGATCCTTATGGAGATTGAAGGAGCAGAATACCTACGACACCCTCCATCGATGAGAGCACCATCAAAGGGTCGCGATCGAAAGAAGTACTGTCGTTTCATGATGATCATAGTCATGATACCGAACAATGCATCCAGTTCAGAGATGAGATAGAGACCTTGATTGGATGAGGCTACCTTGAAAAATATCAGAGGGACCCACTGACTCAACCTCTTGCCAATCGATGACTCTAGCTGACTAAGGAAGCTGTGAATAACCAACCGACTGCGGGAGTCATCAACATGATCTCCAGACAGCTGGATCGGGAGGCAACTTCCGACGAAGAGTCGACGAAGCGACTGCAGCTCCATAATGTAATAATTCCCTTGGAAGATGATGTTCGAAGAATTCAAACTCCTCACTATGACACTATTGTTGTTTCGACAATTAGCTAATAAGACTTCTTTCTAAATGCAACCACTCAGAGAATCAACTGCTTCGGTGTTGACTATATTTCGATCTTCTTGCAAAAATTGACATCCCGATTGTGATTTTAAGGTGACACCGAATATACTTCAGCTTTCACTGTAAAAGCCACAAAATCGATGATCTTAACACCAAATATACTTCGACTTTCACTGTAAAAGTCAGAGGATCGACTATCTCGACAC
The DNA here is from genome assembly GCF_000442705.2 of Elaeis guineensis. Taxonomy (NCBI): domain Eukaryota; kingdom Viridiplantae; phylum Streptophyta; class Magnoliopsida; order Arecales; family Arecaceae; genus Elaeis; species Elaeis guineensis. Next base: position 53,541,997 of record NC_025998.2, on the reverse strand, counting down.
CGATGACATACTGATTCTCCCAAAGAACCGATCTATCAACTTCAACTGGAGGCCAGCACCAGCGACACAGATCCTCTCTATAAAAGCCGCGCTGCCCCCATGGTCAGCTCTCCATTGATGTAGCTGGCTAATTTGCTGACTTAGTATCAACTAAGAAAGGCAAAATGTCAAGATGACCAAGATCGGATTAGGACGACACCGACACAGCCATGACTGATCGAGGGATTATCAACATCAACGGGAGGCCAGCATCAGTGACGCAGATCCTCTCTACAAAAGCCGCACTACCCCCATGGTCAGCCTCCATTGAAGCAGCTGGCTAATTTACCGACTTAGTATCAACTAAGAAAGGCAAAATGCCAAGATGACCAAGGTCGGATTGGGACTACACCAACATGGCCATGGTTGGTCGAGGGATTATCAACATCAATGGGAGGCCAGCATCGGCAACAAAGATCTCCTCTGAAAAAGCCGTGCTCCCCCATAGTCAGCTCACGATCCAAGCAAGCTGGCTAATTTGCCAACTTAGCATCAACTAAGAAAGGCAAAATGCCAAGATAACCAAAGTTGGATTGGAACCGACATGGCCATGGCCAGATGAGGGATATTTGGCTTGCCATCGTTTATCAGACAACGTGACGTACGAGCCTGACCAAAGTTCGGGTGATGGATATTTGACTTGCCATCATTATCCTAACCAAATACGTCGGACACTGCTCAACTAGCAAATTTCACAAAGTCTATGAAATAGTCGGATCAATGACCTATATCCAGAGATTATTCTACATACAACGCGACGTATAAGCCCGACCAAGGTCAGACCCATGGGTATTCGACTTGCCATCATTATCCTAGCTAAATATGTCAAAAATTACATGACTAGCAGATTCCAAAGTTTGCAAAATAGTCAGATCTACAATCTACTTTCAGAGATGGATCAACAAGCAAATACTACAAATTCAACGACACAGGAAAGTATTTCAGAAAAGAACTTTCATTATCAAAAAGAGGAGTTACAAAATTGGACCGAAGTCTGATCGTACAAAAAGAAAAACCAAAGGTGCCAACTAATCTTCATTCCACCGAAGAACTAGCAGGTCCGTCTTGGATCGACATCTCTGACAAATTTTGCCTTCCAGCTTGGGAGCTACGCATCGGGTCGGACCGTGAAGATGGTTGGCTGATCATATAGCCTGGCCAACCATATCAGCAGCCTGATCCACCTTTACATGGAGAATGCGGTTAATGACCGCACCCTCCTGGTTGGAGCCAGATTGGGAACTAGAGTTAGAAAAGGATTTCAGAGTCCGACCAATGATCGAACCATTCTCAATGAAACTTGGGCAGCGGCCGCACCCTCCTCGAAAGAGGAGCTAGGGGCAGCTTCAGATTTTCGTCCACCGACGAAAATGACTTTGATCATGCAGTCGAGATGGGGATGCAGGATACACAGAAATGGGTCATCGATCCCACCATCAGCATCAGGAGTAAAAAGCTGACATTGGCCTGAAGCACGATGCCACTTCCAAAACTGACTAACGGTCAGACCCCATAACGAAAAAGCCTCCGAGTCCGACAGGGAGTCATCGATCGAAACCCACGACCGATCACCCCCTGTGACAACTGCACTCATCGAAAATACTCAAGAAATTTGGACTGAGAAAAGCGACAAGAGGCAATTTTCACTCAAAAGCTGCTCTCTAACAGAGCCCTCTTTCCAGAAAAGACAAAATGAGAGATGAGTACCTGGCTGACAGAGCCCCTTTATATAGAGGAATGCCCGACGGGTCGGATGAAAGCGGCCAGAGCAAAGCCATGCCAGATGACGATGCGTGGCAACATCTGAGCCCATCACCGGCCTGATGGTTTGATGTACTTGCACCAGATTGAACCACGTCACCTCCATCCGCGTGAACAACTTTGACCCAATGATGTCCTGACACGTGACGAGAATCTACAAGGTAGAGTTGAATCGCGCAACACTGGTTCACCTTTCCGATATAACGACTGGCGCTGGCTCACCTTCTGTAAATGATGCCTGACACCAAATCTGCCAATACAATAGTTCAAGGATGACAAAGAGGATGATCGACCATATTCTAGAGAATGTGGCGACAAAATTGAGACTCGACATGATGGATAACCACTCTTTTCATCCAAAGTGATCGACCACGTAGCTACGCATGTGATGACTCACCATTTGGACTCAGAAGTGGGGGGCAATTGTTGAGAAAAATTGAGTGGCCCCCATTTGCTGATCAATCTCTAGAACAATTCGACCGACACCCGACTCTGACCCACCAAACGAATAGACAATCCTAGAAGCAATTACCGACTATATGTCAGCTGAGCAGGCCGACGCTACTCTCGATCGACCAACCGAACACCCCTCACTGAATCAAGATCAGTAGGCAGTCAATGTTCGGACTCTACAGATAATAAACTACTTCGACCGTCGGTATTTTAGAGTTACTAACCAATAACCGACTCCCGATACACAGTCGGCCGACTCATTCAAATATATCATAACTGTCACGATGGTTACTCCACTGATATCGCAGTGTAATCTATGGAGATTAATAATCCACTATGAGATTACTGTATTGTGATTCTACGTCACTAAATGCGGGATCATATCCGACAGTTATGATGATCTACTCTATAAAAAAGGGATAAGGCAACAAGTTTCGATAAGCTAATTCTGATCACTGAGATCTGTCTCCATTTTTATTCGACTGTTGTCTAGTCCCCTTCTTTGACTTAAACATCGGAGGGTCCTCGCCAGAGACAACTTTGGTTAGTCTGGACTTCATTTTGTAGGTACTTGTTCTTGACAAATAGGCGACAAGGGGATTGGCCGCAACAATGACTAATGGTCTCATTAGAGCGATGAAAAAAAAATAAAATCATACGATTCCTCATATTATGTGATAACATATAAAGAAACTTAGCAACTTGCTCTTCAACTATTACTCATTGAGTGGGTTGGATACCACCATCATTTTTTTTGTTGGTTTTCAGGGTGATTCGCATGCAAAATTTTTTTTGATTATCCTAATCATAGTGGAAGCAAATATAAAAATAATTTTACATCTAAGCATGTAGATTCAAAATCTAAATTACACCTAAGATTATCTAACATGAATAAATAAATTTAAGACATAGATCTGAAATCATAGAACAGGGGGAAAAAATTTATACCTGAATGCTTTTCCCTTTTCTTCCTTGGATCGAATCCTGCAGATGTCCAAGATTCCTATCTGAGCCGTGCAAGTGTCCGATCTTTGCTGGTATCCATACAGAGATGATCTCGATCAGAACTCCAAATCCATTAGTGTGCTAGCATCCTTATAGGCTTCGTTCTTCGGCTTAGATCTGGGCCCTTTTCCTTCTATTAGTTGAAGCAGTCGTTGGCAGGTTTCTGGAGATTGAACCTGATCACCAAGAAAGAACAAGAATCCTTCTCAATCTTTTCTTCTCTCTCTAAAACCTCTCTTTTCTCTCAGATCTGATCTAGAGGAGGGAGATATGGGGCTTGGAAGGGAGGGAACAAGGAGGGAAGAGGGCATGGAACATAGGCTTGCGGCAAGAAAGAAAAGGAACTCCAAAAACACCACACACCCCAACTCCCTTCTTTTATTTTGTTGCATAAATTAGAGGTAGTTTCCATACCAAAAACCAACTCTAATTGGATTAGAATGGGTTTGAATTAGTTAGGCTCTATCCTTATCTAGATAGGTGTCCTAACTAATCAATAAACTAAGTGGCGACTCCTTCCTATTCTTTCACATGCGCAACCAAAGAATTAGCGAGAAAAATCACCGCCCATCCTTCTTTCTGGTCAGCCAAGTAGAGAGAGAAGCCCAAGTATAAGTGGGTTAGGTGGTTAGATTCAATTGGGTTCAATCTGAGTTCAAATCGAATCCAATTTAAGCCTGATTCGGATCAAATTCAAAAGACTGTCAAATCTGATCCAATCAGTATTGAAATCCAAATCTATATTGGATAATTAAACTCAATTAAAATTAAATTAAATTAAATCTAATTTAATTAAATCTGTTTGAAATTAACTAAGATCCTCTGCTAACAATTAGCAGTTGTTACATCTGTAATACTTACAAATTAGCAATTTTCAAGTTCAAACTATTAATCCAATTGATAATTCAAATATGATCCAAATCATTGATCGAGTCAAGCTCCATTTGTATGTGACCCCTTAGATTCTATTCTGTCTGGTAGTGAGACATACATGATCTCTATTACAGTATCATCGAAACTCCTTTTAATGGACTGGAACGATTCCAAATCACCTCAAATAGGGATCGTTGATCTGAAAATGATCCTAGTGAGTTCTCACAATCTATCAATGATGCCAGTAGTATGTAGTGGTAATCCAGTAGAATAAAAGAATGAACCTTTAGGTACAGTTACTGTGTGATACAGTCCTTCTATCATGAGTCTCGACTAGATGGAGGTTATGGAGAACTCATCAAACCCCATCATCAATCATATGCTAGATTGGCTCGACTCGAATTTATTTATGAATCTTATAAATTTTTTTTTCAATATTCATACTTGCTCTGATCAGAGACTTCCTGAACTCAGTCTCGTAAATCGCATAGGACTACTTTTCTATCAAGTTCGATAAATTCTATCTAGGTGCATCCTACTCAAACAGTAAATTTGAACCTACTATAGCCAACATACACAACAAGGATCCAAATGACTAGAGATCAAGAGAACATGCAGTCAAACTAAGTAGCTTCATTGTGAATAGCTAACACACAATAGATCAAAGGATCACTTACACCACTGCAGCATCAAAAAAATCACTGACAAGTGAGTAAACATCTAAGTGATTTCTCGTGTTGGTCATACTCAGTATAAGTTATTCTCTAACAACTATTTATACCTTCATCTCAGTATTCTCACACTATAGACTCAAGACTCATCTATCCGAAAGGAAGGTGATCCATGCATCGATCTAATCAGATCGATCACTATCCTTTGTGATGATCCTACGATCGAAAGTATTTAGAAATTAACCACTAATGATGTATGAGGATATACAAAATCATCTTTGTTAATTTTTAGGATAAATCATGGACACATACAACATGATTGATAATAAAAAATTATCCATCAAGTATAAAAATATATCTTAGTGACATGATATGCATCAGCCAAGATTAGCTTCTAGGCCATACATCTAATAATCTCCCACTTGCATTAAAGCTAATCTGCCATATACCTAAGCCCCTTCGGGTCAAGACAGACTTCGATCTTTGGTTGGCTAAGTGACTTGGGCCTACCACATCCTATATGGAGTCTACTCTTTGCACTTCTATGTATTTCTACTCGAAGTAACCACATATATTCCTACTCTATGTACTTGGACTTCTAGTGAGACCTTGGCTCTTTAGCGAGGGTTATGGGATCATCTTCTTTACAGTACAGTGTCATGGCATTCGATGGTATGACATCCAATTCCGTAGATATCATAAGAACCAGAGTGCATCCTACACATCTACAGCTTACTCAGCTTTCATTGGTCTGTTGCTTAGAATCCTTCCAATATATCGATCTAACATAACTCAAGAATACATACTGATGTAGATATTCTATCATCAGCATCAATATATCCTCTCACTCTTAGCTTCAACCCTTCTCTAAAGATCAAAAATAAACTCTTAGTGCTTCTCCAGTACTTAGAAATATTTTTACAACAATCTAATGCTCCTAGCCTGGATTCGACTGATATCTACTCGTAACTCTCACAGCAAAAATTATATCAAGTCGAGTATATAGCATGACATACACTTATACCCAAGAGGCTAGCAGACCCCTCTTAGAGGTTTCTATGCTATACCTTTTTAGCACCTCTTCTATGTACTTTTTTGTAAAAACTCAAATATTCTTTTTGATCTATCACTATAAACCTTTATTCCCAAAATATAAGATGCTTGTCCTAGGTCTTTTATGAAAAATTCTATATACAACCATATTTTAATCGATGTTAGCATGGGACACTCCTACTAACCTTCATGTAAACATATGATTCCTCCTTATTTTTGATGAAATCAAATAATCTAATATATCATCAAACTGAGTATTCCAATTTCGAGATTCTTGCATAAATTCATAAATAGATTTTTGCAGTGTGATCTTCATTATTGGAAGTGAAATCTATAGGCTACTCCAAATAGATATCTTCATGAGATATCCATTTAGGAGAGCTATTTACACTTTCAATTCTCGAGGTCAATATCCAATATCACCTAATTATAGGTTTTTGGGATCATCTCTATGTTTCCTATCTTCCATGAGAATTACTTTCTCTGGATTATCTGTAAGAATGTCAAGTACATTTCGAAAGGATGAGAGATCCTATAAGATCTACGAGGTGAAAGAAGTACTACATGAACTGGCTCATCATGAATAGGTTTCACAGATCCTATGACTTGTTACTCCTCAGAGACTCTCTCTTCGAGCTTATCCTTCCACCATCTCTATCTTGGATAAACTATTTTTTCAGAGTACAACATGATATTATGTTCCATTGGGAAGAGAGGGTAGTATCCCAAAGTCTTTAAGATACCCCATGTAACGAGCTCTTATAGACCTAGCCTCTAACTTGTCCATCATGTCATATCTAATATGGTGTGGTAGAAATAGATTTAGAGGGAACCTAATCTAAATTTCAAAAATTAAAGCTTATCCCTAAAGAAACAAAGGTTAAATCGATGAAGTTCATAATAGATCGGATCATATCTCATATAGTGCCATTCCTTTTTTTAGATATCCCATTGAGCTGAGGTGTCAAGGAGGGTTCCATTATGAAACTATGCCATTTACTTAAAAAAAAAATTAAAAAATTCTCTATTCGGTATTGCTTCCTCGATCTGATCAAGGTATCTTTAGGATTTTTTCTGTTTACTTCTCTACTTTACATATGATTATTTTGAACCTTTCAAAGGCTTCAAATTTGTATCTCATATACATACCCATACCATGACTGATCATTGGTAAAGATAATGAAGTAGAGATAACCTCTCTTATCTGACTCGTCAAATAGGCCACACACATCAGATGTGAACTAGGATAAGTATCTCAATGGTCCTATCCCCTTATCCCACAAAGGGCAGATTGATCATTAATCCTCAAAGAGATGATTCATTGACTAGATATGACTTAATAATCAATGAGCCTAAAGGTTCATATTTCTCCAATCGGTAAATCATTTCTTCTTCTATATGACCTAGCATAAGGTACCACATAAATATACTTCAGATTTGTCTAATCTTTGGATCTTTCAGATCCAATGAAATTCATTGTTTGCTCAAATAAGTTCACAAATTCATCATCATATAAATGATAGAGATTATTTCTAAGAACTGAATCCAAATGATAGTCATCGAGGTTAAGTACCCACGACAGCAGTATAACTCTTTGAAAGAATAATATCCTACAAGCCAATCGCATATGGGATGTGATGAAATATTTTTTTATAATTTATTTTTCAAATTCATATATTTGATATTATTAATTAATAAAATAATTTTTTTGATTCATTATATACTATATCTTATTATTATTTTAAGATTATAATAAATCTTATAGGTTTGGGCAATGGTTTTAGGATTGTGATAAGATCACGCCAGTGAGACCTAAATCTTTGATAGTCATGATCTAAAATATTTTTAGTTATTAGTTCATTGAGTTAGAGATCAATAATACCGATAAGACTGATACGTCCTATGTATGCTCAGTGATGAGGATGGTTGATCTCACAATCACTTGTGTGACGATACTAATACAAGGATGTGGATGCTCGTTAGAGAATAAGTTCACAAAATAGACCTACGAGAGAACATCTAATGAAGTCTTATTTATATGTCAACTGATTGTTCTCTAGTTGGATTGTGCAAGTGATCCTTTGACCTAAGGTCACCATGGTACCTCGTGTATGTGAATCCATATTTTGGTTTACTTTCTAACTTGATTCTTTGATCCTTGTATGGGGTATTCTAGACGTGGTGAATTATGCATGAAGGTTGTGGGTGGTCAATAAGAGATCAATCACTCCTAATAAGGGGAGCGAACATTCTATGTGATCTTATATATTGATGATTTTGAAAGTCTTTGATCAAAGCAGGATAATAATTAGAAAAGAGTTTCTAATGTATCATCAACTGAATCATTACCTTCTGATCAAGATACATTTAGATAAATAATTGAGTTTGACATGATTCCATATCCACAGCTCATCTGAGATGTTGTTTGACTGAAGGATTAAATTATACGGTAACTTGCCATTGAAGGATATTTTGATAATTTCTATCAAATTTCATCTCTTTCAGATAATCATGACACATTGCTGGATGTTAATTTTGACTTGTGGACTTATTAGAATTAAAAGAGTTTAATTCAAAAATTAATTGAAAAGAGTGCTAGTTAATTGAGACTCTTGAGCTGACCCAATCTGATCGAATTAGGGTTAGGTCATGAGTCTGTGTCCATGCTGGCTAGATTTGGAATCTAATGGATCACACACTTTGGAATTTAGTGTTGGTTTGATTTAATTAGGATTTAATATAAATCTTAAGGGTTAATTTGGTTTGCTAGCACATTGTGTTAACCCAAGTTTCTAATTAGGTTAAGTTCAAAGTGTTTGAGCTAAACTGAACCTATTGCCTTTGACCTGATTGGTTAGGTCTACTTTAGTTAGACTCCTACCCAACTTGAAAGAGTTTTAAGTGTGGAAGGACTCCTCCACTCTTTAGTTTCACACCAAAAATTAATTGCCGCCCCCCTCTTTTTAGCATTGAGAAGAGGAAGAGTCTTTCTTCTTTAAGACTCTTAACCACCTCTTAATTTTCCACCAATTTCTTAATTATCACATGCTAGAATTTATTATGGACATTCTAGGGCATAGAAGAGGAAGAGTCATTCTATGTGAAGCCTCTTCTATACCATTTAATTCATCAAAGAATTATTTCTCCGCGTGAGGAAGTGGGGCACCAACTAGCACCAAGAGTTGGCGCCCCTTGGGTGTCCTTGCCATTTCTTCCTCATCTATTTGAATCGGGCACCTCTTATGGGATAAGGGTTGAATTTTGGTGAAAAATTAGATATCTTAGTGTGTGATAAGAGAAGAAAAAATTTGAAAAAAATCTGAAGAAAAGATAAGAAAAAATAGAGTGAAAAAATAGAAAGAAGGGAGGTGAGACAAATAGCAGGTGAGGTGTGCTTGTCCCAGGATTTGATTTTTTCATGTGTTGGAGTATAAAATCAAATCCTAGATTGTGAGACTTCTAGAAAAAATTCTCTTGGTGTGATCTTAGTAGAAAAATTGAAGGCAATAGAGTGTTGGTGCGATCGTTCTTCGAGTACGAAGCTGGGTGTTCTTGTGAAGAAAAGGCTGCGATGGTGCACCGATTGGGAAGGATCTTGACCATCTTCTGTGTGGATCACCATTGAAGGACTTCTACTTTGGAGTCTCGTAAAGATCACCTTCTTACCATACTACTCATTTGAGAAATTATAAGTTTTTATTTCTTTGCATGTTTGGATTTTATTTTGTTCGACATCTACAAGGTGATTCTAGAGTTTGGATTTCAGTTTGATAGTTTTAATTGTTAAAGCTTTCGATTTACATGTTTAAAAATTTTTAAAATTTATATTCCACTACATGATTAAAATTCAACAGTGGTATCAGGGCCACCCTTATTAGATTTGATCAAACAAGTGCAAAAGTTGTAATATAGATTTGATCTAATTCATATTTTATCAAAGTATTGCATCAATTTCTAGCATTGATCTTAAAATCAAAAATTATTTTTGACTTTATTAGAACCATGGATTCAAATTTTAGTTATTAAATTTTAAATTTATGATAATATAAAATTTAATGATTCATGATTGTTTGGTGCTTAAATCATTTTGATTAAGGATGCATTGCATGCTTAATTTGATTAGGGTTTGTATTAAATTGACTAGACTTGTTATATGTTAAGTCATTTGTACATCCTAATATGATTATTGGAATCATTTTTGGCATGATAATATAAATGATATTATAGCTTTGAAAAGTATATTGAATTGCATAATTTGTAAGTTACATTTTATGTTGTAGTTAGGATGTGCCGAGACCAGCTCAAGATCCTCTATAAAAATCATATTAAGTTGTAATGTCGAAATTCACTTATAAATCAAATATCAAATTCATTTGATCAATTGGTGTTTAGATAAGTGTTAAAGATAATTTTCTAATTAGATCCGTATGTTAGTCTGGCCAACTTTGTTGGTATCTAAGAAAAGCTACGGGGAGCCTCCCACCTACTGACCTGGCCAATTTGGTCTTATTGAGTTTCAGATTTAGATTGATTAGTGATGTAGACACACAAAAATCTTCCTTCATACTTAGTCAATAGAGTATGTCAAGATCTTATTGAGCTTATTGTGCTATCCACAAGGCTTACTATAAAAATTAATATGATGTTGACTAAGTGCATACTGATGCTTATAGCATATTTGAATGGTGTTGCATTGTTGTGCTATCCACAAGGACAGCATTATTTAAGTATGACCATATGAGAATGAAGGGTTAACTTAACTAGAATACTATGATTTGTTGTACTATCCATAAGACTATAAGTGATCTAAAGGTAAGAGAGAAAAATATTGAGAATTGTAAGAAGTATAATTGGTAAAGAGTTACCTACTCTTGAACTCATAAATACTTGTTATGCTATCCACAAGGTGTTTGTGAGGAATAGAAATCTCAACCTTACTTAAAAACATAATGATGTTTCTCATTTTTCATATTTGAGGGCTATGAAATTCGTTAAAATAGTGAGAGATATAATTAGATAAAAGTTTTAATCTAGTTGTGCATATCATCATAAGTTGTCTGCTTAAATTATGTTCTTGTTATTATAGATTAACTACATAAATGGCATCCTCACTGTTACTTCGAGGCATACTAGATGCTAATAAATTGATCAAATCAAATTACATGGACTGATTAAGAAATTTGAGAATAGTTCTTACACAGGAAAAAGTCTCCTATATATTGGATTTACCTACACCCGATACGATCAAAGAAGATGCATCTGAGGAGGAAAGGGCCACATATAAGATATGGAAGGATGATAGTGTAACTGTCAAGTGTATTATGCTTGCCTCAATGAACAATAAGCTTCAAAGGCAGTATGAGGATATGGATGTTCCTTCTATACTCTTTAATCTAAAAGAGTTATATGGAGAACAAAGTTGAACTGCTAGATATGAGATATCTAAGCAGTTATTCCATGCCTGGATGATTGAAAGTACGTCTATGCAAACTCATGTCCTTAAGATGATTGATTTGATCACTCATCTGGGACAACTGGATTTTGCTATGGACAGTGAACTTAGTCAAGATTTGATCCTACAATTACTCTTCTATTTCTTCTCTTAGTTTATCATTAATTATCATATAAACAAATTGAATATTAGCCTATCTGAACTACTGAATGTGCTCAAAATAGCAGAGAGCCATTTCAAAGGTGAAAAGGCTCCAGTTCTTCTTGTAGATAAGATCAATAAGAAGAAAGACAAGAAGGATTCTAAAAAAAAAGTTGAACCCTAAGGCTAGCATCTCCAAGAAGAAGGCGAAGAAGGTCTCCATCAAAGGTACTTGCTATCACTGCGATAAGGATGGGCACTGAAAGAGGAATTGCAAGGAATACCTTACAACCGTGAAACATAAGGAAGCAAATGTTGCTAAAGATTTGTATATGATACAAACGAACTTATCATTAAGTACTTCCATTTTAGATTCTTGGGTATTGGATATCACCTGTGGCACACACCTTTGCCAATCATTACAGGGTCTGTAGGAAATAAGGAGTCTAAGTGAAGGTGACTTTGAGTTATTTGGTGCTAGTAGAGAGTCTATTCAGGTCGAAGTCATGAGAACCAAGATTTTGAAGTTACCTTTGGATAAAATTTTGAAACTATAGATTCGTTATTATATTCTAAAAATTATTAGAAATATTATTTCTGTACCCTTATTATTAGAATAAGATTTTGATATAAAAGCTAAGAATAATGGTTATTCTATTTATTTTTTTAATAAATTTTATGGAAATACTTTTGTTGATAATGATCTTCTATTCCTATCACTTAGTGATAATGTACTTTATGTTGATAATATAAAAAAAAAAGAAAGAGAATGTGAATGTCACATACCTCTGGCACTGCCGACTTGGTCATATAAATGAGTCAAGAATTAATAAGTTATATAAAGATAAATTCTTTGATCCTTATAATTTTAAATTATATAGAACTTGTGAATCTTGTCTCATAGGTAAAATGACCAAAACTCCATTTACTGGACATGGAGAAAGGGTGAGTGACATTTTGGATCTTGTACATACTGATGTTTGTGGTCTAATGTCGACTCAAGTCAGAGGTAGATACTCCTACTTTATCATATTTACTGATAATAAATCTAGGTTTGGATATACATATTTAATGAAATACAAATTTGAAGTCTTCAACAAGTTTAAAGAGTATTAAAGATGGTTAAAAAATAAACTGATAAAAGTATTAAAGCTCTTCAATCTGATTGAGGAGGAGAATATTTAACTAGTGAGTTCCTCGATCATTTAAAATAAAATGGTATTCTGTCTCAATGGACACCTCCTTATACTCCACAATTAAATGGTATTGTAGAAAGGAGAAATTGCACTTTATTAGATATGATGCGGTCCATGATGTATTTTGTGGATCTTCTGATCTTCTTTTAGAGATTTGCTCTCAAGGCCATCGCATATGTTTTGAATAAAATACCATCAAAATCTGTCTCTATCACTCCATATAAGATATAGAAAGAAAAATGGCCCAGTCTTAAACATCTTAAGATTTGGGGTTGCCCTGCTTATGTGAAAAATATTGATGGACATAAGCTTAGTGCTAGATCAGAAAAATACAGATTTATGATTTATCCCAAGGAGAGTATAGAATACTACTTCTACCACTCTACTCAATAAAAAATATTTATTAGTAAGCATGCCACTTTCTTGGAGAAAGAGTTCATCCAAAAAAGGAGCAGTGGGAGGTCAGTTGAACTTGAGAAAGTTCAAGACCTACAACCTCTCCAGAATTCATAAGCTAACTTTCAACCAGATGTGCCCATTGTTAAGGCACAGCCACTATACACACCTCCTCTCTGAAGATCAAGTAGAGTGTGTAATGTACCACTCAGGTATGAGTTTGTCATTGAGAATGATAACACATCCCACATTATTGAAAATGATGATCCTACGACCTATTCGAAAGCTATTATGAGTGGTGACTCTGACAAATGGCTTAATACCATGAAATCCGAAATGGACTTCATATATACCAACCAAGTTTAGACTTTGGTTGATGTGCCTGAGGGTGTGAACCCAATAGGCTACAAATGAGTTTTCAAGAAGAAGATTGGAGTAGATGGCCAGATAGAGATATATAAGGCTAGGTTGGTGGCAAAAGATTTCTGATAAAAATAAGATATTGATTATGAAGAAACTTTTTCACCTAGAGCCATTCTCAAGTCTATTCAGATTGTACTTGCTATTACTGCATACCATGACTATGAGATCTGGTAGATGGATGTCAAGACTGCCTTCCTCAATGAAAACCTTGAGGAGAAAATCTATATGACTCAGCTGGAGAGATTTATCTCTAGTGGGAGAGCAAATCAAATATGCAAACTAAATAAATCCATTTATGGATTAAAGCAAGCATCAAGAAGCTGGAATATCCATTTTGATGAGATAGTCAAATCATTTGGCTTTATAAAAAATATGGATGAACCTTGTGTGTACTAGAAGACTAATGAGAGTGCTGTTATCTTTTGGTCTTGTATGTGGATGACATACTGTTCATTAGAAATGATATCTCTATGTTGCAATCGGTCAAGACATGGTTATCACAAAAAATTTTTTTGAAAGACTTGGGTGAAGCATCCTATATACTTAGTATAAAGATCTATAGGGATAGATCGAAGAAGATGCTTAGCTTGCCCCAGTCTAGATACACAGACCTTGTATTGAAGAGGTTCAATATGGAGAAAAGTAAAGGAGGTTGCTTGCCCATGGGTCATGGCATACAACTCTCTAAGAAGATATCTTCTAAGATATTTGAAGAGAGAAATAGAATAAGTTCTATTCCTTATGCTTCGACTATAGGATCAATAACGTATGCTATACTGTGTATCAGGCCTGATGTGACTTATGTCTTGGATATTGTAAGCAGATTTTAGACTGATCCTGGTGAGGATCATTGGAAAGCTGTGAAAAATATACTCAAGTACTTGAGAAGGACTAGAGATATTTTTCTTATATATGGTGGATCTGATTTAAAACTAAAAGATTATACTGACTCTAATTTTCAATCTGATCCAGATGATAGCAAATTCATATCTAGATATATGTTCACCCTGTATGGTAGAGCAGTAAGTTGGCAGAGATCCAAACAGCAAACTGTTGCTGACTCAGTCACTGAGGCTGAGTATATTGCTACTAGTGAGGCTGCTAAGGAGACCATCTGGATGAAGAAGTTCATCTCAGAATTGGATTTGGTTCCAAAAATTGAACAATCAGTGCTCCTATATTATGACAATACTGAGGTAGTTGCTCAAGCCAAGGAACTGAGGTCTTATTATAAATCCAAGAACATCCTAAGATGGTTCCACCTTATTCGAAAAATAGTCAAAAGATGCAATGTGATCATAGAGCGAGTTGATACCAAAAATAATATAGCAGATCCATTCATTAAGACCATGTCATTGCAGCAGTTTGACCGCCATCTTGATTGCATGGACATCAAGAATAGGGGCAATTGGCTTTAGTGCAAGTAGGAGATTGAAAGAATAATATCCAACAAACCAATCGCATATGAGATGTGATGAAGTATTTTTCTATAATTTATCTTTCAAATTCATGTATTTGACATTGTTAATTAATAAAATCAACTTTTTGATTCATTATATGCTTTATCTTATTATTGTTTTAAGATTATAATGAATCTTATAGGTCTGGACAATGATTTTAGGGCCGTGATGAGATTATATCAGTGAGACCTAAATTTTTGATAGCATGATCTAAAATATTTTCAATCATTGGTTCATTGAGTCGGAAATCAATGATATCGGCAAGACTGGCATATCCTATGTATGCTCAGTAAGGAGGGTGGTTGATCTCACAACCACTTGTGTGGCGATACTAATACAAAGATATGGGTCATCATTAAAGAATCAGTTCATTGAACAGATCTATAAAAGAACATCTGATGGAGTCTTATTTACATGTCAGCTGATTATTCTTTTGTGGGAGTTGTGTAAGTGATCCTTTGACCTAAGATCACCATGGTCCTTGTGTACGTGAATTCATATTTTGGTTCACTTTCTAACTTGATTCTATTGGGTTCCAACCACATAGCCAAAAGTAATTTTCAAAAATTTTAAAACAAGCAAATCAATAGCCTTATCAAATAAAACTATCAAGCCATACCCAAAACCCTAGAATCACTTTGCCGATCACGATCAAAGCAAATTCAAGTATGCAAAGAGATAGAAAATTATACTTTAACCAATATAAAAAAGTAACACATTGATATTCTCTATAAGACCTCAAGGTAGAAGTCCTCCAATTGTGATCCACACAAAAGTTGGCCAAAGTCTTTACCAACTGGTGCGCTGCTGCAGCTTTGTCTTCTCAAGAACACTATTGGCTTCGAACTTACATCACGATCGCATCAAAGTCTAGATACTTTTGATCTCATCATTAAAATAACATCAAGAAGATACTCTTCAGATGTCATACAATCTAGGATTTGATTTTTGGCTCCAACATATAAAAAAACTAGATCCTAGGGCACTCAAGCAACATTTGCTAAATATCTCACCACCCTAGTAGCAATTTTTGCCACTCAAAATTCCTTCTTTTTTTTTCTCAAAATTTTTTCAAATTTTTTCTTATATTTACCACATCCTCTCTTTTGGTCTTAGTCAAAAATCACTATCAAAAACTATTTGGGGCATCCCCTATAAATAGGAGACCAAGGGATGTCACATGAGACCATGGGGCGCCAACCTTTGGTGACCCAACTTCCTACGCACCAAATAAATTTACAAAGTAAATTTTTGGTGATTTAGATATTTAGATGGAAGAACTCTTAGTATTCTATGTTCCATAAAAAATTAAATTAAATTTGGCATCAAATCATAGGAGAACTGATCAGGAATTTAAGGTACTGCGTAATAGTTAAGAGCCTTCATTAAGAAGGACTCTCCACTTTTCATGCCAATTTAAGATGGGCAGTATTTATTTTTTATCATGATTTCTAGTGGATGTGGAGGACTCCTTCTCCACTTGAAACTCTTTCAAGTTGGATAAGGATCCAATCCAAATTGACCCAATCCCATTAGGTCAAAGCCAACTAGTCTAGGTTAGCTCAAACAACTTGATCTAAACCAATTTGGGAACTTGGGTTAATACAATGTGCAAGCATATCAAATTAACCCATAGAATTTATATTAAACTCTAATTAGTCAAACCAAAGCCAAATCTCAAAGTGTGTGATCCATTGGGTTCCAAATCTAATCAGCAGTGGATCCAGACTTTCGATGTAATCCTAATCCGATGAGATTAGGTCATCCAAAGAGTCCCAATCAACTTGGACTCTTCCAAATTGAGTCCAGAATTAAACTCTTTTAATTTTTGAAAAAATTATAAATCAAGATTGATATCTAGCAACATGTCATGCTTATCCAAAAGATTTAAAATTTTGATAAAAAATTATCAAAATATCCTTCAGTGGCAAGTTTTCGTATAATTCAATCCTTCAGTCAAACAACATCCTAGATGACCTGTGGGAATAGAAATATATCAAACTTAATCATTTATCATTATGTATCTCAATCAAAAGATAATGATTCAGTTGATAATATATTAAAAATTTTTTTCTAATTATCATCCTGATTTGGACAAAGACTTCCAGAATCATCGTCCTATGAGATCACATAGGATATTCGTTCTCCTTATTAGGAGTGATTGATCCCTTATTGATCACTCACAACCTCCATGCATACTTCACCATATCCAGAACACCCCACATAAGGATCAAAGAATCAAGCTAGGTAGTGAACAAAAATATGGATCTATATACACAAAGTACCATGGTGACCTCAGGTCTAAGGATCACTTACACAACTTCCACTAGAGAATCATCAGTTGACATGTAAATAAAACTCTATCTGATATTCTCTCATAGGTCAATTCAGTGAACTCATTCTCTAATGAGCACCCATATCCTTATATTAGTATCACCATACAAGTGATTGTGAGATCAACCACCCTCATTTTTGAGTATACATAGGACATGTCAGTCTTACTGGTATCATTGATCTCCGACTCAATGTATCAATGACTAGAAATATTTTAGATCAGGACTATCGAAGAATTAGATCTCACTGGTGTGATCTTATCACGGCTCTAAAATCATTGTCCAGACCTATGGGGTTCATTATAATCTTAAAATTAATAAGATGCAATATATAATGAATAAAAAATATCTATTTTATTAATAATATAAATATCAATTTATATAAATTTGAAAGATAAATTATAAAAACATCCTATCGTATCCCATTTGTGATTAGCTTGTAGGATATTATTCTTTCAATCTCCCACTTGTACTTAAAGTCAATCTCCTCTATACTTGATGCCCATGCTATCAAGATGGTGATCAAACTACTGCATTGACAAGGCCTTAATGAATGGATTCGTTATATTGTTCTTGATGTCAACTCACTCCACGATTACATCGCATCTTTCGACAATCTTTCGAATGAGGTGAAACCATCTTAGCATGTGCTAGATTTATGGTGAGATCTTGGTTCTTTGGCTTGAGCAACTATCCCAGTATTATCACAATAAAGAGACACTGGTTGTTCAATCTCTGAAACCACACTTAATTCTGTGATAATTTTTTTCATCCAAACAGCCTCCTTAGCTGCCTCACTTGTAGTAATATACTCAGCCTCAATGATTAAGTCAGCAATCGTTTGCTATTTGAAATTTTTGCAACTTACTGCACCACCAAACAAAGTGAACACATACCCAGATATGGATTTACTATCATCCAGATCAGATTAAAAATTAGAATTGGTATAACCTTTTAGTTTTAAATCAGATCCATCATATATTAGAAAAATATCTCTAATCCTTCTCAAGTACTTGAGTATATTTTTTACAGCTTTCTAATGATCTTTTCTGGGATTAGCTTGAAATCTGCTTACAATACCCAAGGCATAAGCAACATCAGGCCCGGTACATAACATAGCATATATTATTGATCCTACAGCTAGCATATATTATTGATCCTACAGCTGAAGCATAAGGAATAGAACTCATTATATTTCTCTCTTCAAGTGTCTTAGGAGACATCTTCTTAGAGAGTTGTATGCCATGACCTATGGACAAGTAACCTCTTTTACTTTCCTCCATGTTGAACCTCTTCAACACAAGGTCAATGTACCTAGATTGGGACAAGCCTAGCATCCTATTCGATCTATTCCTATAGATCTTAATACCAAGTATATGGAATGCCTCACCCAAGTCTTTTATGAAAAACTTTTGTGATAGTCAAGTTTTGACTGATTGCAATATCATAATATCATTCTCAATGAGTAATATGTCATCCACATACCAGACTAGGAAGACAATAGCACTCTCACTAGTCTTCTTATACATACAAGGTTCATCCATATTTTTGATAAAGCCAAATGATTTGACTATCTCATCAAAATAGATGTTCCAGCTCCTCAATGCTTGCTTCAATCCATAAATAGATCTATTCAGCTTGCATACCTGATTTGCTCTCCCACTAGAGATAAATCTCTTTGACTGAGTCATATAGACTTCTTTCTTAAGATTCTTATTGAGGAAGATAGTCTTGACGTCCATCTGTCAGATCTCATAGTCATGGTATACTGCAATAGTAAGCATTATCTGAATAGACTTGAGCATGGCTATCGATGAAAAGGTTTCTTCATAATCAACACCTTATTTTTGTCTGAAATATTTTGCCACAAGCTTGGTCTTATAGGTCTCTACCTGGCCATCTACTCCAATCTTCTTTTTGAAGATCGATTTGCAGCCTATTGGGGTCACACCTTAGGTGCATCAACCAAAGTCCACACTTGGTTGGCATACATGGAGTCCATTTCTGATTTCATGATGTTGAGCCACTTGTCAAAGTCACTATTTATGACAGCTCCGAATAGGTCGTGGGATCATCATTTTCAATGATGTGGGTTGTATTGTCATTCTCAATGACAAACTCATACCTGAGTGGTACACTATGCACTCTACTTGACCTTCGAAGAGGAGGTGTGTGTAGTAGCTGTGCCTCAACAATGGGCACAACTAGTTGAGAACTATTTGGTAAATCCTGGATGGATTGTAAGTTTTGAACTTTCTCAAGTTCAACAGACCTCCCACTGCCTCCTTCTTGGATAAATTCTTTTACCAGAAAAATGGCATATCTACCAACAAATACCTTTTGTTAAGTAGGATTATAGAAGTAGTATCCTATATTCTCCTTGGGATAACCTACAAACCTATATTTTTTTGGTCTAGCTTCCAGTTTATGTCTATCAACATTTTTCACATAAGCCAGACAACCCAAAATCTTAAGATGCTTAAGATTGAGATTTTTTTTTCATATTTCATATGGAGTGCTACAAACATATTATGAAGGTACTTTATTTAAAATATACGCTGCAACCTTGAGGGCGTATCTTCAAAAAGATATTGAAAGATCTGTGAAACACATCATGGACCGTACCATATCTAATAAGATATAATTTCTCTTTTCCATAATTCTATTTAATTATGGAGTATAAGGAGGTGTCCATTGAGAGAGTATTCTATTTTATTTCAAATAATTGAGAAACTCACTGGATAAGTATTCTCCTCCTCAATCCGATCGAAGAGTTTTAATACTTTTATCAGTTTATTTTTTGATCATTTTTTGATACTCTTTAAATTTATCAAAGACTTCAGATTTATATTTCATTAAATATACATATCCAAATCTTGACCTATCATCAGTAAACATGATGAAGTAAGAGTATCCATCTCTGGCTTGAGTCGACATTGGACCACATACATTAGTATATACAAAGTCTAAAATGTCACTCACCCGATCTCTATATCCAATAAATGGAGTCTTGGTCATTTTTTCTATGAGACAAGATTCACAAGTTCCATATGATTCATAATCATAAGGATTGAAAAAATTATCTTTGTATAACTTGTTAATCCTTGACTCATTTATATGGCCAAGTATACAGTGCCAGAGATATGTGACATTCACATCCTCTCTCTTTCTTTTCTTCATATTATCAACATGAAGTACATTATCATTAAGTGAAAGAAACATAAGATCATTATTAATAAAAGCACTTCTATAATATTTATTAGAAAAATAAATAGAACAACCATTGTTCTTTGCAATTATTTTAAAATCTTGTTTCAATAACAACGGTACAGAAATAATATTTCTAATAATATTTAGAATATAATAACAGATCTTTAGTTTCAAAATTTTGTCTGAAGGTAACTTCAAAACTCTGATTCCTATGGCTTCGGCCTAAATAGACTCTCCACTAGCATCGAACAGCTCAAAGTCATCTTTATTTAGATTCCTTATTTTCTGTAGACCCTGCAATGATTTGCAAAGGTGTGAGCCACAGGCAGTATCTAGTATTCAAGAATCTAAAAATAAAGTACTTAATGATAAATTAGTTTGTATCATATACAAAGCTTTAGCAACGCTTGCAAATTTTATTGTTGTAAGGTACTCCTTACAATTTTTCTTCCAGTGGCCCTTCTTGCCATAGTGATAACAAGTACCTTTGGTGGAGACCTTCTTCGCCTTCTTCTTGGAGATGCCAGCCTTAGGGTTCAACTTTTTTTTAGAATCCTTCTCTGCCTTCTTCTTGCTTATCTTATCAATATAAAGGACCTAAGCCTTTTCACCTTGAAATGGCTCTCTGCTGTTTTCAATATGTTCAGTAGTTTTGAAAAGCTGATGTTCAGCTTGTTCATGTGATAATTAATGACCAACTGAGAAAAGGAGTCAGGAAGAGACTGTAGGATCAAATCTTAGCTCAGTTCACCATCTATGGCAAAATCTAGTTATCCTAGATGAGTGATCAAATCCATCATCTTTAGGACATGCGTTTGCACGAAAGAACCTTCGATCATATGGGCATGAAACAACTACTTTGATATCTCGAGCAGTTCGATTTTGTTCCCCATATAGCTCCTTAAGATTAAGGAGAATAGAGAGAACGTCCATATCCTTATACTGCCTCGAGAGCTTGTTGCTCATGGAGGCAAGCATGATACATTTGACAGTCACACTGTCATCTTTCGACATCTTGTATGTGGTCCTATCATCCTCGAAAGCATCTTCCCTAAGAAAATCTGGAGCAGATGTATCCAAAATGTAGGAGGCTTTCTCCTGAGAGAGAATAATTCTCAAGTTCCTTAATCAGTCGATATAATTAGGTCCTGTCAATTTGTTTGCATCTAGGATACCTCTAAGTGAAAATAAAGATGCCATGTGGTAATTAATCTACAACAACAAGAACATAATATAAGCAGACAATTCATGATGACATGCACAACTAGATTAAAATTTTTATCTAATTGTATCTCCCATTATTTTATCAAACTTCATAGCCCTCAAGTATGAAAATTGAGAAATATTCTAATATTTTTTAGTGGGGTTGAGATCCCTATTCCTCACAAATATCTGTAGATAGCACAACAAGCATTCATGAGTTCAAAAGTAGATAACTTTTTACCAATTGTACCTTTACAATTCTCAACATCATTCATTCTGATCTCTAGATCACATATAGTCTTATGAATAGCACAATAAACTATAGTGTTCTAGTTAAGTTGACCTTTCAATCCTATATGGTCACACTTAAACAATGCTGTCCTTGTGGATAGTACAACAAAGCAACACCATTCAAATATACCACAAGCATCCATATATACTTGATCAACATCATGTCAATTTCTATAGTTAGCCTTATGAATAGCACAACAAGCTCACTAAGATCTTGACATACTCTAAGGATCAAGTTTGAAGGAAGGCTCTTGTAATATCTACATCATTAATCAATCTAAGTTCAAAAATCAACAAGATCAAATTGGCCAGATAAATAGGTGGGAGGTTCTCCGTAGCTTTTCTAGACACCAACAGTTAGCTAAATCAGCATACGGATCTAATTAGAAAACCAACTTTGACACTTTTCTCGACACTAATTGATCTTAAGAATTTAACTTTTGATTAATAAAATGAATCCTGACATTACAACTTAATATAATTTTTTATGAGAGATTTTAAACTAGTCTCAGCACATCCTAACTACAACCACATAAAATATACACTATAAATTATATAATTTGATATGCTTCTACTATTCTAAATAGCAATCATATGACATACTAAAATCATATAAGGATGTAATGGAAATCAAAACATATATCAAGCATATCGAAGAAAAATAGCAAATCCTAATCACATTAGGCATGCATTGCACCCTTAATAATGCATCAATTTGAGCATCATACAATCATAATAATACAAATTTCAAAATTATCATAAATAAATAATTTAATAACTAAAATTATATATCACAATATATATAAAGTCAAAAATAATTTTTGAGTTTAAAGGATTGATGCTATAAATCAATACAAATTTTTTTTGGCATGATATGCACAAGAACAATTCTATACACAACTATTACATTTGTTTGATCGAATCAGACAAAGGTGGCTCTGATACCACTATTGGGTTCCGACCATACAGTAAAAAATAATTTTCAAAAATTTTAAAATAAATAAATCAATAGCCTTATAAAATAAAACTATCTAGCCGTACACAAAACCCTAGAATCACTTTGCCGATCATGATCAAAGCAAATTCAAGCATGCAAAGAGATAGAAAATTATACTTTAACCAATATAAAAAAGTGGCATGTTGGTGTTCTCCACAAGATGCCAAGGTAGAAGTTCTCCAATGGTGATCCACACAAAAGTTGGTCAAAGTCCTTCCCAACCGGTGCGCTGCCGCAGCCTTGTCTTCTCAAGAACACTACCGGCTTCAAACTTACGTCACGATCATGCCAAAGCCTAGTTGCTTTCAATCTCACTACCAGAACAACACCAAGAAGATACTCTTCAAATTTCATATAACTTAGAATTTAATTTTTAGCTTTAACATATAGAAAAACCAAATCCTAAGGTACTCAAGCAACACTTGCCGAAAATCTCACCTCCCTAGTAGCAACTTTTTGCCACTCAAAATTTCCTCTTTTTTCTCTCAAATTTTTTTCAAATTTTTTATTATATTTACTACATCCCCCCTATTGGTCTCAATTAAAAATCACTACTATAAACCATCTAGGGAATCCCCTATAAATAGGGGACCAAGGGATGTCACATGAGACCATGGGGCGCCAACCTATGGCACTTCAACTTCCCATGTGCCAAATAAATTCACTGAGTAAAGTTTTGGTGATTTAAATACTTAGAATAGAAGAACTCTTAGTCTTCTATATGTCATAAAAATATAAATTAAATTTGGCATCAAATCGTAAGAGAACTGATCAGGAATTTAAGGTAACGCATAATAGTCAAGAGCCTTCATTAAGAAGAACTCCACTTCTTATGTCAATTTAAGGTGGGCGGCATTTATTTTTTATTGTGACTTCTGGTGGATGTGGAGGACTTCTTCTTCATTTAAAACTATTTCAAGTTGGATAAGGATCCAATCCAAATTGACCCAATCCCATTAGGTCAAAGCCAACTGGTCTAGATTAGCTCAAACAATTTGATCTAAATCAATTTGGAAACTTGGGTTAATACAATATGCTAGTATATCAAATTAACCTATAAAATTTATATTAAACTCTAATTAGATCAAATCAAGGCTAAATTTTAAAGTGTGTGATCTATTGAGTTCTAAATCTAACCAGCAGTGGATCCAGACTTTTGACGTAATCCTAATTCGATGAGATTAGGTCATCCGAAGAGTCCCAATCAACTTGAACTCTTTCAAATTAACTTTAGAATTAATTTTTTTTAATTTTTAATAAATCTATAAATTAAGATTGACATCTAGCAATGTGTCATGATTATCTGAAAGATTTAAAATTTTAATAAAAAATTATCAAAATATCCTTCAGTGGTAAGTTTTCGTGTAATTCAATACTTCAGTCAAACAACATTCCGGATGAGCTATGGGTATAAAAATATGTCTAACTCAATCACTTATCATTATGTATCTCGATCAAAAAATGATAATTCAGTTGATGAAACATTAGAAATCTTTTTCTAATTATCATCCTATTTTGGTCAAAGACTTTCAGAATCATCATCCTATGAGATCACATAGGATGTTCGCTCTCCTTATTAGGAGTAATTGATCCCTTATTGATCACTCACAACCTTCATGCATACTTCATCATATCTAAAATATCCCACACAAGGATCAAAGAACAAGCTAGGTAGTGAACCAAAATATGGATCCATGTACATAAGGTACCATGGTGACCTCAGGTCTAAAGATCACTTACATAACTCTCACTAGAGAATCATTAGTTGACATATAAATAAGACTCCATCTGATATTCTCTCGTAAGTTAATTTAGTAAACTCATTCTCTAATGAGCACTCATATCCTTGTATTAGTGTCACCACACAAGTGGTTGTGAGATCAACCATCCTTATTTCTGAGCATACATAGGATATGCCAGTCTTATCGGTATCATTGATCTCTAACTCAATGTATCAATGACTAAGAATATTTTAGATCAGGACTATCGAAGAATTAGGTCTCAGTGGCGTGATCTCATCATGGCCCTAAAATCATTGCTCAGACCTATGGAGTTCATTATAATCTTAAAATTAATAAGATGCAGCATATAATGAATTGAAAATATCTATTTTATTAATAATATAAATATCAATTTATATGAGTTTGGAAGATAAATTACAAACACTTCCTATCGCATCCCATTTGCGATTGGCTTGTAGGGCATTATTTTTTTAGATTCTTTAATCCTTATATAGGGTGTTCTGGATGTGGTGAAATGTGCATAAAAATTATGAGTAGTCAATAAGGGACCATTCACTCCTAATAAGGAGAACGAACATCCTATGTGATATCATAGGTTGATGATTCTAAAAGTCTTTGGTCAAAGTAGGATGATAATTAGAAAAAAGTTTCTAATATATTATTAAATGAATCATCACCTTCTGATCGAGATATATTTAGATAAGTAATTAGGATTGACATGATTCTATTCCCATAGCTCATCTGGGATATTGTTTGACTGAAAAATTGAATTGCACGGTAACTTTCCATTGAAGGATATTTTGATAATTTCATTAAATTTTATCTTTTCTGTGTAGTTATGACATATTGCTAGACATCAATCTTGACTTGTGAACTCATTAGAATTAAAAGAGTTTAATTCAAAAATTAATTGAGAAGAGTCCTAGTTAATTGGGACTCTTAAGCTGACCTAATCTGATCAGATTAGGGTTAGGTCATGAGTTTGTGTCCACTACTGACTAGATTTAGAACTCAATGGGTTACACACTTTGAAAGGTCTTAATCTGATTTAATTAAGATTTAATATAAATCCTAGGGGTTAATTTAGTTTGCTAGCATATTGTTTTAACTCAAGTTCCTGATTAGATTAAGTTCAAAGTGTTTGAGCTAAACTGAACCTGTTGCCTTTAACTTGATTGGATTAGGTCTATTTTAATTGGACTCCTACCCAACTTGAAAAAGTTTCAATTATAGAAGGACTCCTCCACACCACTCTAGTTTTACACCAAAAATTAAATGCTGCCACCCTCTTTTTGGCATTGAGAAGAGGAAGAGTCTTTCTTCTTTAAGACTCTTAACCACCTCTTAATTTTCCATCGATTCCTTAATTATCACATGCCAAAATTTATTATGAGAATTATGAGGCATAGAAGAGGAAGAGTCTTTCTATGTGAAGCCTTTTGTGTGCCACTTAATTCATCAGAGAATTAATTCTCCACATGAGGAAGTGGAGCACCAAGAATTGGTGCCCCTTAGGTCTCCTTGCTGTCCCTTGCTCATCTATTTAAATGGGGCACCTCTTATGGGATAAGGGCTGAATTTTGATGAGAAATTAGATACCTTGGCATGTGATAGGTGAGAAAAAAAAATTAAAAAGAATCTAAGGAAAAGATAAGAAAAAATAGAGTGAAAAAAATAGAAAGAAGGGAGGTGAGAAAAATAGCAAGTGAGGTTTGCTTGTCCTAGGGTTTGATTGTTTCATGTGTTGGAGTACAAAATTAAATTCTAGGTTGTGAGATTTTTGGAGAGTATTCTCTTGGCATGATCTTAGTAGAGAAATCAAAGGCAATAGAGCATTGGTGCGATCGTTCTTCAAGCACAAAGCCGACAGTATTCTTGTGAAGAAAAGGCTGCGGCAGTGCCCCGATTGAGAAAGATCTTAACCATCTTTTATGTGGATCACCATTGGAGAACTTCTATTTTAGAATCTTATGGAGATCACCCTCTTATCATACTGCTTGTTTGAGAAAGTATAAGTTTCTCTCTCTTTGCACATGCTTGGATTTTGTTTTGTTCAATATCTGCTAGGTCATTCTAGGATTTGGATTTTGATTCAACAGTTTTAATTATTAAAGCTTTCAATTTACACGTTTAAAAATTTTTAAAATTCATATTCTATTGTATGATCAGAACCCAATACTCTTACTCCATTACCAACTCAAAGGGTTATTTCACCTTCCCTCGGCCCTCTACGTTCCCTTAGACCCTATACAAAAGTGCGTAAATATGCACTAGAGTCTAATACTCAACTGGGAGAAGAGGAAACTATAAGATCAGTTTTCAATAATTTCGACATGCCTTCCAAAGGTGTGTTCTAGTTTGTTTAGGCTTTTCAGATATGTACCTCTGAACTTTTCAAGATCCCTTAATTAATTCAGATAAGGTGATATATTGATTTTTCATATAATAGTTTCATAAACTATTCATATGAATCAGAAAAAGATTATAGGATCAAATCAACTAGCAATTTCTTGTATATAGTCATGTCAAGCTTCTAAAGTTTCTCAATATCCTTGATCATTGTCAAATAATGATCATGGACAAACTATCCATCATGCATTCATGCACTGTGCGACTTGTTGTGGATGAGTGAGCAAGTTATTGGCAGACTATATGTCTTTATGCATGCATTGGAGTTTATCAAACATAGACTCCAATTTATAACACTTAACTTCATTATCATTGTCCAGTCATTTGTCAAGTATAACTCATTGACTATAGATAGGACAAGCTGATGACATAGGGATTACTTGATCGAGAACATAGCTTAATTTCCAAAACCTAAAAATGATTCTCAGATTTTTGAGCTAGGATATGTAATTGATTTTGATTAAGTGGTTGATATCTAGGATTCAAACTAGAGGATTGAAAGCTAAGATAATAAAATGCAGAGAGTAAAGATTTTAATTAGATCATTGTACTTGTAAATATTTGTTTTAGGGATTTTAAAAACAAACAAAAACTTTCACTAATTTTTCAAGTCTCTCACACTCCTCGGATAGAGAAACAAAAATCTTAACATGATAATTGGACTTCTAATGGGTTCTACGGTCCCACCGATGCCGCATACCTCATCTAATAGTTATTGGTAACACGGATACCAATGTGTGGATAACTCTTTGTCCGAATGCTTCTCTAAGTATATTATAGCGATTTGGTCTCTAAGTCATATTGGCTCACCTAACAGTTATTAACCACACTCCTTAGTTAAGTCTGACCCACCATTCACTAACGGATGCAAAGTCGTCATTAGATCCCTCACCTAACAATTATTGGGTCCAACCCCATCTTTACCTAGGATACCTAATGCCAATAGAGTGGTTGTGCCTTTTCGATGCAACCAAACCATTGTGACTAGTCGAGAATGATCAATGCTAGAAAAAGCATCCGCATATCTACAACGGTAGAAAATCACTAGACTTAATATTTAATGAAAAGATTTAGGTTCAGATCTTTTCTAAGTTAGCACATCTGATATCTGACTGATCAGATTCAGGTCAGCACAATCTCATATTTGATAAATCTAATTGGCATGGATGAATACGAATGACCAAGCAATCTTATTCAATTCATAATTGACCAAAGTAGCTAGGTAAGTGAGATCGATGGGAGGGTATGCCAATGCTTGTCTTAGACACCAACAAATTGGCCAGATAAGCATACTCCCAATTAAAAACTATTAGTCAAAATGCCAAACTTATTTTAGACATCAATTGATCAATCAGAATTGAATAGATCAGTCTAGTTAATTAGACTCGATCCATTGAGCCAAATTTAATCTTGAGTCAATCAATTCACATTAAAATATGAATCGATACGACTAACTATAACTAAACTTAATTTTGAGCTCCTTTGACCTAATTCTGATCAACAATTGATTAGATTCGATCAACTACTTAAATAGACAAGGGTACTAGCCTGATCTAATCAATGACCCTAATTGTAGTCAAGTCATGAGAGCTAATTTATTCAATCCATACCCAAATTTTATGTTCTATGCAATAAAATTTAGATCTTAAATTCATAATTTTAGATCTCTTAATTTTAAATCTTAATTCTTAATTAAGTATATTATGAACATGGGTTTAGTTTAGATGTCAAAATAATTTTCAATCTAAACTAATTTAAATTGTATTTTATACAATTTTTTGTCTGGAGAATCGAGTCGACTCGCTTTGGTACTCGAGTTGACTCATCACAGTGAGTCATCTCGACTCTGAGATTGAGTCAGCTTACTATGATAAATAGAAAACTATAGACCTGACCTGCACAATTGAGCTGGCTCACCTACAAACAAGTCATCTCACCAGGGTCTCGAGTCGACTCCAACAAAAATGAGTCGACTTGCCAAGCACTCAAGTCAAGTCGAACAAGAATCGAGTCGACTCTACAGGCATGCCAGCCACAGTTTTAGAATTTCATGTAAACAAAATCTAGAGTTTTGGATCTAGAATTTTATAGAAATTAAGTTTTAGATTATTTACCATAAACTATATATCACATATAACATTTTTTCTGATCTAAAACTAATAAAACACATATCAAATACATGCATAAAAGAATCTAGATCTAAACATGTATCATATACAATATTTCGTTTGTGGTTCTTCTTCATGAAAAATATTAGAAGCGGCACCCTTACATGTCATAAGAGAACCCATCAAATGGACAAGAGAAGGACTTTAATCCCTACTTCCTCTTATGATCGAACGGCTATATTGATTATCCCATTTTGAGTACTAGGCTACTAAAAGATCTAATCTAACATATCAAATATGCATCAGATTAAATGTCAGATCTGATCATCTTTCATATATCATATATATGAATAAATTCAAGTCATAGAAACTAATTTCAGATCTAAACATATTATCACATATCATATACATCAATAAAATTTAGATCAAGGAAACTAGTTTCAGACCTGAATTCCATTCTGCAACAAACTTAGATCCAAATCCAACCCTACTTAATGTCTTCAGATCTGAAACTAATTTCAGATCTGAAGCAATCATGATTTATTTCAGATCTAAAATAATTTCAGATCTGAGGTAATCACATTACAACATACATATCAGATCTGAAATTAAAATTAAAATGATTTGAAAATAATTTTCAAAACTAATTCAATGCAAACCTAAATTATTTTACTTTCAAATCTAATACTAATCATGATATATTAGATATATCAATTTTTAGATCTAAATTTTTGAATTTCTTCATTTCAAAAATAATTTTCAAAATCAATCAATCTAGGACTGGGATAACCTTTTCAGTATAGGGTGTTAACCCTATACCAGGACAACCTTATCTTAGCCCCAGATTGAAATTAACTAATCCTAACTTTTTGATCTAAATCAAAAATCAGATCTAAAATTTATTCTATGCATGTTAGATCAACGTGGCTCTGATACCACTGTTGATTTTCAAGGTGATTCGCATGGAAAATTTTTTTCGATTATCCTAATCACAATGAAAGCATATATAAAAATATTTTTACATCTAAGCATGTAGATTCAAAATCTAGATCACACCTAAGATCATCTAATATGCATAAATAAATTTAAGACATTGATCTAAAATCATAGAATAGGAGAAAAAAATTTATACCTGAACATTTTTCCCTTTTCTTCCTTGGATCGAATCCTGCAGATGTTCAAAATTTCCATCTGAGCCATGCAAGTACCCGACCTCTGCTGGTATCCACATAGAGATGATTTCAATCAGAACTCCAAAGCCACCAGTGTGCTAGTATCTTTGCAGACTGAAAGAACCAGATCTAGGGTTTCAGGGTTAGATCTTGAAACTTTTTCAAGATCAGGCAGTAGAAGACTAAAATAAATCAAAATTTATCTTATAAAATTAGAGAATCCTTAGATCTAAGATCTTATTATATGATTATTATATGATATTAAATCAAAAATTAAAATATAAAGAGCAAGAACTATATGTTGATCATATCAACATGCTTCTATACTACATCTAATGTATGTAAAATATAATAGATCAGATCTATTACCTTGCAAGTTAGATATTCTAACTTTGCTGATCCAGATTTGAGGATGATGTTGTAAGCTGCACATGCATCCGGCCTCTAAAAGTCATCCACACGAGTCCATGAATCACAATCAGAAGTCCTGGTCCAGGAAATCAGCACAGTATGCTAGTACTGTACTGATCCTTCTTCGATGGTCGATCAGATGCCTCCTTCTTCTTGATTTGGACTCTTTCAAAAATGAGAAATAGGAGGAGTTTTAGATGTGAGATACTCTCAAAAAACTCATAGATGAAGGAAAGAGGTGAACTCAGCAACCCTAGAAGAAGACCCTCTTCTTCTTCTCTTTGCTCTCACCTAGACATCTAGTTTTGTGTCTATTATATCTCCACACCCCAACACCCTTTCTCCTTTATTTTCACACACCCAAAAGGTCTCTCAATGCTCTATAATCCACAAAAATTTCAAGAAGAAATTCATTTTAAATAATGAGATATGAAAAGTCCTTGTCTAGCTCAAATACCTAGTCAAGAAAAATTCAAACAGGGCAAGACAAGTGGTGCCCAACTCTTGGGTGCCTCCTCCTTCTTTTTCTACCATGTACCACTAGTAAAGGGCACACAATATATACCATAAAAGTTACAAAAATCTCAAAAAAAATTGGATAAAATTGGTGCCATAAGGAAAGTGTTTTGATTTCCTAAAATTCTATCTCATAGAATTTGAAATCCAAACTGATTCCTACATGAACTTGGTCCATAACCATATTCCATGTAAGAGAAAAAGAGTGTAAAGCTTTGGGCATACATAAAGGCCTGGGAGAGAAGGTTTTATCATACAAAATAAGAGAGAGTGGGATAGGGGGCTAAGGTGGCGCAAGGTGGAATCCTAGTCTTACTAGGATTCAATCTATGACTTGTTCAAATTTGGTTTCTCAAACCAAATCAAATCAAAACCAAATCAATCCAATTAAAATAGATCTTAACTTAATTAAAAATTTAATTTAATCATATTAAATTAGATTTAAATTTGATTTAATTTTCTAATCGAATTAAAAATTAGGTTGATCCAAGTCCTAATTGAATTAGGACTAATTTTTTCTTGCACTTGGCTTATCGAATAAACCAATTGGACTTGATCCAATCAAACCCAAACTAAATCTAATTAAATAATATTTAATTAGACTTAATTTTAGCTCATTAGCTTAATCAAATTAAGCTAATTAGCAATCAAATTACTAATCGATCCTCCTACAACACTTGCACTAGGTTCAATGTCAATCGTATTGATCATTTAACCCTAGAATGATTCTTAATCATTGATCAACCATCCGATCGGATCATGAACTCTAATGTGTGTGACCTCATAGGTCTGAATCTAAGCTGGTAGTATAGAAATAAATTTTTATATCAATTGAAGTGACCATCTAGCAATAGTACCCGACAGTCGGATAGGCTGAATGTGTAGAACAACATCCTTAGAACCCATGCGGATATTATTTTCATATAATTCATCCCCTTGACCAAAATACTCATAGGATACTTTAGAGTTCAACTATCAACTCTAATCAGATTTTCTATATTATATTTCAAAATATTAAATCCATCTGATCGATTATCCTGGTAAAGGTTTTGCTAAATTGAAATGCAGCGACTCATTCTTCTCCAACTCTTGGAGTGGTTAATCCCATCTTGATCACACTCCGACTTTGCAAGTACTTGATTGTGCCCAGAAGCCTTCCATCACTGAATTAGAAATTCAGTTAGTCCAGTACTAAAGCACAGTGAGTTGCTTGCAAGACACTGAGGCGATCTCAGGTCTAAGGGACACTTATACTTATATCCCATCGGAGACATTCTCGATAGCAGAATGCTTTGGAGTTGGTCATATTCAATGATGATGTACCCTTACATTTCATCTGTATGTCATACCAGTATCTCCACACTCCTTGGTTAAGAGGACAACCAACCCATATGGCCTACAACGACCTATGCTCAATAGAAGCTGTCGTTCTTATTAACAACCTATCATTTGATCGTAAATAGTTTTAAGGACTAATCGATAAATCCTCTCTTTATCGAATCTAAATAGTCCTAAAGACTTCATCACAACAACGGAGTTCATTAGAAGATAAAAACTTATGATAAAAATATCAAAAATATATTTTATTTATTAACAAATCAATTACAATACAAGGTTGCTCAACCATCAATAGGTTGATGATTGGCTTTTGGAACATATTTTCCAACAACTCCCACTTGTCCTAAAGCCACTCGGCATAGTATCTAATACCTATCTTCGACTTGTGGTTGTCGAACTTCTTTATTGCCAGGGCTTTAGTGAAGGAGGTAGCCAGGTTCTCCTTTTTATCGATCTTCTAAAGATCGACGTCATCTTGATCCATGATCTCCCAAACTAGGTGGAAGTGGTGCAAAATGTGCTTCGTCAGCGGTGTGCTTTGGGTTCCTTCGCCTGAGCTATGGCACCAGTGCTGTCGCAATAGAGCAGGACTGGACCATCGAGGGAGGGTGCTACTCCGAGCTCGGTGATGAATTTTCTCAGCCACACAGCTTCCTTCATGGCATTCGATGCTACGATATACTCCGCCTCATAAACAGAGTCTGCCACAGTATGCTGCTTAAAACTCTTCCAGCAGATGGCTCTACCATTCAGAGTAAAGATATAACCCAACATGCTTCTGCTGTCATCATGGTCAGATTGAAAGTTAGAGTCTGTGAACCCCACAAGTTTTAGATCTTACACGCTATAAATCAACCATTGGTCCTTAGTATTTCTCAAATACTTAAGGATGGCTTTAGCCACTTTTCAGTGGTTTTCTCTAGGATCAGATTGGTATCTACTCACTACTCCTAGTGAGTATGCCACATCTGACTTTGTACATATCATGACGTACATGATAGATCCCATGACCGAAGTATATGGGACTTTACTCATACGCTCTCTCTCTTCAGGAGTTGTCGGACAATCCTTTTTAGAGAGAAAAATTCCATGGCCTATCGGTAGATAGCCCTTCTTAGAATTCTCGATACTGAACCTCTTCAGAGCAGTATCTATGTACGTGGATTGGGATAACCCAAGCATCCTTTTAGATCTATCTCTATAGATCTTCATCCCTAGGATGTAGGATGCTTCACCCAAGTCCTTCATGGAGAACTACGATGATAACCAAACTTTTATTCCTTATAGTGCTGGGATGTCATTCTCGATTAAGAGAATGTCATCCACGTACAAGATAAGGAATACCACAACTGGACCATTTATCCATTTATAGATGCAAGGCTCTTCTCCATTCTTAACGAAGCCATACATTTTGATCACCTTATCAAAATGCATGTTCCAACTTCGAGAAGCTTGTTTCAATCCACAAATGAATCTCTGAAGCTTGCACACCTTGGACTCATCTATAGATGTAAACTCCTCAGGTTGTATTATATACACCTCTTCGGTCAGCTCTCCATTCAGGAAAGCTATCTTTACATCCATCTGCTAGATCTCATAATACATATGGGCAGCTATTGCAAATATTATCCGAATAGATTTGAGCATTGCCACAAGGGACAACATCTCGTTATAGTCAATACCATAATGTTGACGATATCCCTTGGCAACCAGACGGGCTTTATAGATCTCCATCTTTTTATCTGTGCCCCTCTTCCTTTTGAAGACTCATTTACACCCAATGGGTTTAATCCCTTCAGGTGGGTCAATCAATGTCCATACATCGTTGACCTTCATGGTCTCTATTTTGAATTTCATGGCTTCAAGCCATTTCTCAGAATCAGGTCTTTGCATTGCATCTATATAGGTGATCGGATCCTCATCATTCTCATCGAGTTCGATGGGATCACCGTTCTAGACCAAAAAATCATAATATCTATCCGACTGACACAGTCTCTATTGGATCGCCTTAATGGTGCAGGTACATTAGGCTCCAGATCTGATCTAATCAAATCCGACTCAGGTTCAACTATTGGTGTCGGTCCTTCTACCTGTTGAACTTCATCAAGTTCAACCTTAGAGGCAACAGTTCCTTCACCAAGGAACTCCTTTTCTAAAAAGGTTGCCTTAAGGCTGATGAACACCTTTTGTTCATCAGCATGGTAGAAAAAATATCCTTTGATCTCTTTGGGGTACCCTATGAATGTGCATTTGTCAGACCTAGGTCCAAGTTTATCTGTAACTAACCATTTGACATAGGCCGGACACCCCCAGACCCTAAGGTGTGAAAGTGCTGGCTTACGTCCTGTCCATATCTCATATAGAGTCTTAATTACAGACTTACTTGAAACTCTATTTAATAGATAACAGATCGATTCGAGTGCATATCCCCAGAAGGATATCGGCAAGCTGGCAAAACCCATCATAGATTGGACCATGTCTAACAGAGTCTGATTTCTCTTTTCAGACACACCATTATGTCATGGCATTTCTGAAGGAGTCTATTGGGAGAGAATCCCAATCTCTCCTAGATATGTGAGAATCTCACCAGAAAGGTATTCTCCTCCTCAGTCAGACCGAAGAATTTTAATACTCTTTCCAATTTATTTTTTTACTTCACTTCAGAATTGTTTGAACATTTCAAATGAATCCGACTTATGTTTCATCAGATAGATATATCTATATCTGGAAAGATCATCCGTGAAAGTGATGAAGTAGAAATATTCACCTCTAGCACTTGTGCTCATGGGCCCGCATACATCAGTATGTACTAGGCCCAAGAGCTCAGTAGCTCTCTCACCTTTTTCAGTAAAAGGTGACTTGGTCATTTTACCAAGAAGACAGGACTCATAGATTGGAAGTAATTCACAATCACTGACTTTGAGGATTTCCTCTTGAGTCAACCTATTTATCCTGTTCTTATTTGTATAACCTAGCCTACAGTGCCATAAGTAGATCTCTGATACACTAACTAATCTAGGATACTTGCCAGTAGAATAGACTACGTTAACAGGTTGTGATAATATATACACACCATTATTCAAATATCCATTAAAAATAGTAACATCATTCGTAATGATATTACAAACTTGTTTCTTTATTGAAATTTCATAATCATTTTTGGTCAAAAGGTCTACAGAAATAATATTTAAAAAAAAACTGGAACATAAATGACAATCATTAAGAACAACAATATGGGACTCAAATACAAGTTTCAAGATTCCTAATACTAGAACTGAAACTGGTCTTCCATCTCCAATATTCAAGAATCTCTCGTCTTGCTCGAATCTCTTACTGACCTGCAACCCCTACAACGAATTGCAAATATGGTAAGGGCTACCGGTATCCAATACCCAGTCAGTTATATCACAAATAGAGAAATTGCAAGAAGTTATCATATAAATACCTTGCCCAGCAACAACTTGCTTCTTTCTCTACCTATTCGGATCCAGGGAGGCAATGTACTGAGGACAGTTCTTCTTTCAGTGCCCTCGCTTCTTGCAAAAGAAGCATTCAGTTTGACTCTTATCAGGCTTGATCTTTTTGGTCTGGCCCTGCACTGATGTCCCAGCTCGAACTTGCACCTTCTTCACTTTCTTCTTCTTATTCTTCTTTCCTTTCTCAAAGGGTCGAGAACCAGAAGACGAACCTCCTACTAAGTTCACCGACTCCTTGTGGAGTTGGTGATCCTTCTTAAAGTTTTGAAGCAACCCCAGTAACCCATGGTAGTTTACTTCAGGCTTTGTTATTCTATAATGAGTGAGGAATGAGAGATAAGACTTGGGCAGTGAGTTTAGTATTACATCTTTCTCAAGCTGCTCGTGTAAGGAAAAGCCGAGCTTACTCAAATGCTCCATCAGCTCGATCATATACAATACATGATCAGTGATAGAGGCACCATCCCACATTTTGGCGTTAAAGATGGCACTAGTCTTGTGCCTCTCCACATCATCGGGTGTGCCAAAGACATCCTCCAATACTTGAAGCATGTCCTTTGGTAGAGCCATCTCAAATCTGCAATTGAACTCATCGCTCATGGCAGCCAGCATGATGTAGCGCACCGTGGTCCGATCACGGAGCTACTTCTGGTAAGTATCTTTGACTGTTCCACATGCATTGGTAGCTAGCTCCTCAGGTGCAGGATCTGTTATCACATATAAGATCCGTTCATGCTCCAGGACTATCTTCAACTTTCAGTACCAGCTATCGAAGTTGGATCCCACCAACTTATCATTGTCCAATAATGATCGGAGCGATAAGGAAGTGGCCATATCTGCATAAAAGAAAATTATAACCTAATTAGTAATTGATTCATTAAACCTAAAGATTTAGACTTTAATCAAATGGTTTCTCTCATTATTTTATTCGAATTGGTAGCCTCTACCTCCAATTCGAGGAATTATCCTAATTCCTTAGTGGGTACTAGAATCTACTTAGATTGTACATAATCCCAACTTTGGTTGGCCAACCCATGTACATCTAAGGGTAGGTTCATAACCAATTATTTTTTTAAATAACTTTTAGTAATTTTAATTTTGCCCCAGTCCCTAATCAGTAGGCTTTGGCCTCCACTAAAAAGGTCTGGTTAGGTCCAACCATTAACATGACCATACTTGGCCCATCTAGCCAATGAATGATTAGGCCCAACTTTGGTTGGCTAAACTAACCACTATTTAGAAAGATGCAGTCAAAAAATTATATTATGAATGACAATTTCATCAGTCGATAAGCACCAGGCCTTTGGGCCTCCAATGATTATCCAACTGATGGACCCATTATCATCCACTTAATGGGAGGCTATGATCTAGTTATTATCATAACTATTTCATTTTAAGAACCTAATAATTTTAAAGAATTTAATTAATTTATAGGAGAAGGTCAGAAGAACCAGCTTATCATGATCCTCTCACTAGCTTCACTAAGTCAGCTTAAGGGAGACCATTAAAAGGGTTGGTCTAGGAGTACCTAAATCAGTCATACTAATTTACCTAGATGATATGGGTCAACTCGAATAGTCAAGTGATCCGATCAAAATATAATTTTACCAAGAGGTCAGATAAGTTCGATCAGTGGGAGGGTCTACCAAAGCTTGCCTTAGACACCATCAAAAATGGTCAGTTTAGCGGGCTGCCAATTAAAAACCACCAGTCTGGTTTACCTTAGATACCAACTGATTTAATTAGTTTCGATTAGATCAACCTAACAGTTCGTACTAGACCACTTAGCCAAGAATTAAGTCCATTTGATTCTCGTTAAAGACATATACTTGACCAACTACAACTATTGTAATTGATCTAGAAAATCCTTGACCTAATCTAAGACAACAATTGGTTAGATTTAGTCAATTCTCTAATCAAGTCCATCTTTAATCTAACCTTAGATCTAACCTAATTAATGGACCTAATTCTCACTAACCCATTAATCCAATGTATTATGATTTGTGTCTTAGGTTCTTCAATTCACAATCCTAGAACCTAATCAAACAACTTTTTAATTCTCAATTAAGTTTTGGACTGAGGGTTGGGGTTCGGCTTTTCAAAAATAATTTTTATATTTATAAAATATTTTTACAACATGGTTCTACCAACCAAGTTGCATGTTTGATTCATAATCAAAATATAAGTAAAATAAGCATGAAACTACTTTAGATCTAATCTAAACAGGTTCATGTAATTGAAATAATTTTAACTTTAAACTGCATAAATTTTTCAGACAAATATATGATGGTTCTTTACGTGAGAATTATTAACAAAGAGATTTTATTTTATATTTAAATATTTTTTAAATCTAATAAATTATAAATTTAATCTAGATCATATCTAATAAATTTATGATTAAAGATAGATCTACACGAACTAGGACAACCTTTACACTGTAAGGGATAAACCTTACAGCAGGACAACCTACAGTTCATGATTGATCTAAAAATTTTAATTTTAGATTAAATAATTAGATTATAAATTAGATTTAATATAAAATATAATCTAAGTATATATAAATAATCATGTAATAAATAACCTAGGCTCTGATACCAATTAAAGGAACCAGATTTAGGGTTTCAGGATTAGATCTTAAAACTTTTTCAAGATCAGGCAGCGGAAGACTAAAATAAATCAAAATTTATCTTATAAAATTAAAAAATTCTTAGATCTAAAATCTTATTACATAATTATTATATGATATTAAATTAAAAATTAAAATATAAAGAGCAAGAACTACATATTGATCATATCAACATGCTTCTATACTGCATCTAATATATGTAAAATATAATAGATCAGATCTATTATCTTGCAAATTAGATATTCTAACTTTGTTGATCCGAGTTTGAAGATGATATTGCAAGCTGCATATGCATCTGACCTCTAGGAGTCATCCACATGAGCCCATGAATCACGATCAGAAGTCCTGGTCCAAGAAATCAGCATAATATGCTAGTACTGTACTGATCCTTCTTCGATGGTCGATCAGATGCCTCCTTCTTCTTGATTTAGAATCTTTTAAAGATAAAAAATAAGAAGAGTTTTAGATATGAGACACTCTCAAAAAACTCATAGATGGAGGAAGGGAAGAGGCGAACTCAGCAACCCTAGAAGAAGACTCTCTTCTTCTTCTCTTTGCTCTCACCTAGACACCTAGTTTTGTATCATTATATCTCCATGCCCCAACATCTTTTCTTCTTGATTTTTACATGCCCAAAAGGACTCTCAATGCTCTATAATCTACAAAAATTTTAAGAAGAAATTCATTTAAAATAATGAGATATGAAGAGTCCTTGTCTAGGTCAAATACCTAGTCAAGGAAAATCCAAACAGGGCAAGACAAGTGGCGCCCAACTCTTGGGTGCCTCCTCCTTCTTTTTTTGCCATGGACTACCAGAAAAGGGCACATGATATGTACCATAAAACCCTTAAAAGTTTTAAAAAAAAAATTGGATAAAATCAATATCATAAGGAAAGAATTTTGGTTTCCTAAAATTCTATCTCATAGAATTTGAAATCCAAACTGATTCCTACTTTGACTTGATCCACAACCACATTCCATGTAAGAGAGAAAGAGTGCAAAGCTTTGGGTGTGTGTGAAGGCCTGGGAGAGAAGGTTTTGTCACACAAAATAAGAAAGAGTGGGTGTGGGGGGCTAAGGTGGCACAAGGTGGAATCCTAGTCTTACTAGGATTCAATCTATGACTTGTTCAAATTTGGTTTCTCAAATCAAATCAAATCAAAACTAAATCAACCCAATAAAATAAGTCTTAATCTAATTAAGAATCTAATTTAATTAGATTAAATTATATTTAAATCTAATTTAATTTTTTAATCGAATTAGAAATTAGGTCGATCCAAGTCCTAATTGAACTTGGACTAGTTTTTTCTTGCACTTGGCTTATCCAATAAACCAATTGGACTTAATCCAATCAAGTACAAACTAAATCTAATTAAATGATATTCAATTAGACTTAATCTCAATCCATTGACTTAATCAAATTAAGCCAATTAGTAATTAAATTGCTAATCGATCCTCCTGCAATACTTGCACTAGGTTAAATGTCAATCGTATTGATCGTTTAACCCTAGAATGATTCTTAATCGTTGATTAACCATCCGATCGGATCATGAACTCTAATGTGTATGACATCATAGATCTGAACTTAAGCTGGTAGCATAGAAATAAATTTCTGTATCAATCGAAGTGACCATCTAGCAATGGTACCCGACGGTCGGATAGGTCGAATGTGTAAAACAACATCCTTAGAACCCATATGGATATGGTTTCCATATAATTCATCCCCTTGACCAAAATACTCATAGGACACCTTAGAGTTTAACTATCAACTCTGATTAGATTGTTCACATTGTATTTTAAAATATCAAATCCATCTGATGGATTATCTTGGTCAAGATTTTGCTAAATTGAAATATAATGACTCATTCTTCTCCAACTCTTGGAGTGGTCAATCTCATCTTGATCACACTCTGACTTCGCAAGTACTTGACTATACCCAGAAGCCTTCCGTCACTGAATTAAAAATTCAGTTAGTTCAGTACCAAAGTACAGTGAGTTGCTTGTAAGTCACTGAGGTGATCTCAGGTCTAAGGGATACTATACCTATATCCCATCAGAGATATTCTCGATAGCAGAATGCTCTGGAGTTGGTCACATTCAATGACGATGTATCCTTACATCTCACTTGTATGCCATACCAGTGTCTCCACACTCTTTGGTTAAGAGGACAACCAACCCATATGGCCTACAGCGATCTATGCTCGATAGAAGCTGTCGTCTTTATTAACAGCCTATCATTTGATCGTGAACAGTTTTAAGGACTAATCGATAAATTCTCTCTTTATTAAACCTAAATAGTCCTAAGGACTTCATCACAACAATGGAGTTCATTAGAAGATGAAAACTTATGATGAAAATGTCAAAAATATATTTTATTTATTAACAAATTAATTACAATACAAGGTTGCTCAACCGTCAATAGGTTGATGATTGACTTTTGGGATATATTTTCCAACACAGACTTCATTCTTCGGCTTGGATCTGGGCCATTTTTCTTATATTAGTTGAGGCAGCCATTGGCAAGTTTCTGGGGATTGAATCTGATCACCAAGAAAGAACCAAAACCCTTCTTGATCTTTTTTTCTCTCTCTAAATCTTTTCTTCTCTCTCTAAAACCTCTTTTTTCTCTCAGATCTGATCTAGAGGAGGGAGATATGGGGTGTGGAAGGGAGGGAACAAGGAGGGAAGAGGGCATGGAACATAGGCTTGCGGCAAGAAAGAAAAGGAACTCCAAAAACACCGCATGCCCCAACTCCCTTCTTTTATTTTGTCACACAAATTAGAGGTAGTTTCCATGCCAAAAACCAACTCTAATCAGATTAGAATTGGTTTGAATTAGTTAGGCTCTATCCCTATCCAAATAGGTATCCTAACTAATCAGGAAACCAAGTGGCAACTCCTCCCTATCCTTTCATGCGTGCAACCAAAGAATTAGCAAGAAAAATCACTGCCCATCCTTCTTCTTGGTTGGCCAAGTGGAGAGAGAAGTCCAGGTGCAAGTGGGGTAGGTGGTTAGGTTCAATTGAGTTTAATCTGAGTTCAAATCGAATCTGATTTGAGTTTGATTCGAATCAAATTCAAAAGACTGTCAAATCTAATCCAATCTGGATTGAAATTCAAATCTAATTTGGATAATTAAACTCAATTAGTATTAAATTAAATCAAATCTTATTAAATTAAATTTAATTTAAATTAACTAAAATTTGATCTATAATTTAATCAATTTTAATTAATTTGTAACATTTATAATTAAGACCTTCTGCTAATAATTAGTAATTGTTACATCTGTAATAATTATAAATTAGCAGTTTCTAAATTCGAACCATCAATCCAATTGATAATTTGAATATAATCCAAATTATTAGTCAAGTCAAGCTCTTTTTATGTGTGATCCCTCAGATTCTATTCTGTCTGATAGTGAGACATACCATGATCTCCATCATAGTATCATCGAAACTCTTTTCGATGGATTAAAATGATTCCAACTCACCTCAAATAGGGATTTTTTATTTGAAAATAATTCTAGTGCATTCTCATAATCCACTAGTGATTCTTAGCAGCATATAGTGATAATCTAATAGAACAAAAGAATGAACCCCTAGGTGCAGTTACCGTGTGATACAGTCTTTCTATTATGAGGTCCGACTAGATGGAGGTCATGAGAACTCGTCAAACGCCATCATTAATCATATGCCAGATTGACTCCACTCGAGTTCATTTATGAATTTTATAAAATTTTTTTTTTCAATATTCACACTTACTCTGGTTAGAGACTTCCTGAACTCAATCTCGTGAATCGTATAGGACTACTCTTTTTCTATCAAAGTCGATAGATTCTATCTAGGTGCATCCTATTCAAACAGTGAATCTAAACCTACTATAGCTAATATATACCGTAAAGATCTGATTGGCTAGAGATCAAGGGAATATGCAATCAACTAAGTAGCTTCACAATGAATAGCTAACATACTACAGGTCAAAGGATTACTCACACCACTGCAGCATCGAGAAAATCACTGATAAGTGAGTAGACATCCAAGTGATTTTTTGTATTGATCATGTTTAATACAAGTTATTCTCTAACAACCACCTACACTCTCACCCCAGCATCTCCACACTGTAGACTCGAGACTCATCTATCCAGAAAGAAGGTGATCCATGCATCGATCTAATGAGATCGATCACTATCCTCCATGATGATTCTGTGATTGGGAGCATTTAGAAATTAATTGTTAATGATGTATATCTCAAATTCTCAATACTTTAAGAATATATAAAATTATATTTATTAATTTTTAAGATAAATCATGGATACATACAACATGATTGGTAATAAAATATTATCCATCAAGTACAAAAATATATCCTAGAGATATGGTATGCGTCAATCAAGATTGATTTTTAAAATATACATCTAATATTTATAAGATCTCATATAAATTTATAAAAGCTTATGGTACCAATCGAGTAACATCTTGATATTTTTTAT
Source organism: Elaeis guineensis (assembly GCF_000442705.2). Taxonomy (NCBI): domain Eukaryota; kingdom Viridiplantae; phylum Streptophyta; class Magnoliopsida; order Arecales; family Arecaceae; genus Elaeis; species Elaeis guineensis. Next base: position 53,498,753 of record NC_025998.2, on the reverse strand, counting down.
TTATACTTAAATATTATATTATTTCATCTCATACTAGTTGTCTTTCTATAAAAGACTGACTAATAAATGGATCAATATAATTCCAACGATAATGAAGCTTGCATCAGACCATAAAATTAATAATATAATAAATAACTTCAACTACAGCTAGTCATCGACTTCTCTCTCATAAGAAAAACTCATCTATTTCTTTATTTTCTTATCTTTCTATCTAAACACCTTTTTAAATTTAAATTTAAATAAAATAAGAATATTATGAAAATAAGTATGCTGTAGTAATGTTAATTTTTTTTTAATAGATGAGAAACTCTCCTTCCCCACACATCTCCAAAATGAAGAAATAAAAATTTAAAAAAAAATAATACAAGTGGGAAGGTGTTGAAAAATGTAGGTGATTTCATGCATGTATTTAAAAAATTTTTGAAATAAAATATAGTAGAAAGCAACTAGTTTAATCTTATTAATCTAACATGCATATGATTAGATCAATAAATCAACTTACTCTAGGATCTATGACATGATATGGTGCATATAAAATCTAAAAAATACAGAAGATAAAATCTGCATGCATAGATGTAAGCAGTAGATCAAATCTACTTCTAATCTGAGTTTAAAACTCGATACCTGAGCATAGATCGATGGTCGTCGCTATTGAGAGATATGGTAAAGATGATTCTTACTAGTCGCTCATAGCTACATATGTATCCGACCTCTACAGAAGATCCACTCGAAGCTCCGATCTAATCAGTCTCCTTGAGAATGTTAGTTTGTACGAAGACCTTCTTCTTGGCTGATTTGGATCCTTTCTTCAAATCTCTAGAACCCTTTTAGAGATTGAAGATGAACTTTTGGAGGAAATGAGGATCTGAAAAAATATGGAGAAAAGATTCTCTTCTCTTTTTCTTTTTCTCTCTTCCTAAACCTATAGGAAGAAATCCTAGAAAACTAGGTTTTGCAGACACCCAAAGAAGGACTCTCCTCTTCTTTTCCACGCCAAGAATGTTAGATGTATGTCCTAGAAGTCAATATGGCTAACATGTTGTAATAACTTTGGGACATAATTTTATACTTAATACATTGATTTGATCAATAAAAGGGCAAATTTATTTTTCATTCAAGTGTGATATGTCTTTGAATCATCCATGAAATTAGTTTCAATACATATTCTCAAGGTGTTAAAAATTAGAGACATGTATTTAATTCTTAAATACTCTAAAACATAGGATCATCATGAGGATGATGATCGATCCAGATAGACTGACATATAGATCGCTTTCTTCGAGATAGATGAATCTTCGATCTACAGTGTAGAGACACTAGATGATGAGTGTGGATAGTTGTTAGAGAACAACTAGTACTGAGCGTGACCATATGAGAGATCAGTTGAATTTTTACTCGATCGTCAGTGATCATCTCGATGCTGTAGTTATGTGAATGATCCTTTGATCTGAGATTGTACTACTGCCCACAGTGAGATTGCTGAAGTTTGACTGATACATAAACATGGATCTCAATTAGCCTTTGTAGTGGATGTTGGCGACAGTTGACCACTGTAGGGATAAGGTGCATATCAAGATGGGATCTATCAACTTTGGTAGAAAGGAGTAGTCTTATGAGATTTAAGAAGCTAAGTCTGAGAATCTGTGGCCACAGTAGTGTGATTGATAGAAAAGAATTTCTATAGAAGTTACAACTAGACTTGAGCCAATCGAATCATCATATGACTGATGATGAGGTTTGATGATTTATGCATGACCTACTATCTAGTCGGGACTACACTAGAGGAATTGAATCACACGTTAATTACACCTAGAGGTTCATTTTAGTTCTACTAGATTGCCACTATATACTGCTAGATATCACTAATGGATTGTGAGAGCTCATTGGGATTGTTCTGGATCGACAATCCTTAATGAGTTAGAGTGAAATTGTTCCGACTCATTGAAAAAAGTTTCAATGATACTTTGAGAGAGATCATTATATGTCTCACTATTAGATAGAATTGAACCTATGGGGTCACACAATAAAGGGATTAGGCCTAAAATTAGTAATTGAGCTTATAAAGTATCAATTGGGTTTAGAGAAATCTGATTGGATTCAAGATAACCTTGCTAGCACATGGTTGGACCTAATTTCTCTTTCCATTTGAATTTCTTATTTGATAAGATAATTCAACCTTAATTACCTACTAATAACCTACATGAATTAGATTTATGAGACTCTAATTGTTGGGTGTCTAAGATTTTAGATCATATAAATTAAGGGTGTAAGTCCTTAATTAATTTTCTTAATAATTTATCATTGGGCGCCACCTTGATTTGATCAAGTTGGATGTGTCCTATGATTAGAGGGCCTCTTGATCTTATATGGGGCATCCCTTAGGTATATTTTGGGGTGTGAAATAATGGGTGAAAGGGTCCCAATTGTTAGTGCCTAAAGTGTCTCCTAAAGTAAGTTGGATAACTTAAGTTATTAGAAAATCCAATATAAGTAGGACTTGTATTATGAGATTGAATAGGATTTAATCCTCATACCTATTTAAAGGGACCTCTCCTAAAAGTTTCTAGAGCATCCGAACTAGTAGCGCCTCATGCCTAAAAGGATTCCCCATGCCCTCTCTTCCTCTCCCTTTCTCTTCTTCTCCCTTGGGCATCCACATGCCCCATCTTGGGTGTCCCTTCTTCCTCATGCCAAGGACTGATTGGGCATCCTCTTGCTGCTATTTCTTGGTGTGTGGTGGCAGCACAAAGTAAGGAGAAAGGTTAGAAGAGAGGAGAAGAAGAAGATCAAAGAAAGAGATCAAGTGTTAATCGTGATCCAGACTTCATTCAGATTCAGTACGCTGAATTTTCTTAATGAAAAAAATTTAAATTTTAGAAAACTATTCCAGACTGATTCTGAGTGGATATCCGTAGAGGCTGGATACTTGTACGGTTAAAAAAAATCTCTCCTCTTTCAGATTTAGATTAGAAGAAAAAGATTGTGAAACAGGTATGTGAATTGATCATAATCTGAATTTCAGCATATGTCAATTTCAGCATATAAACTAGATCTTTATGATTTTATATTTTTATACATGTATAATTTAAATTAAAAATATTTTAATCTTATATTCTATTGTAGTATTTAGAAAATAAAATTTTAAAACATATATGCATGCTCTGAACCTTAAATTCCAACAGTGGTATCAGAGCCATGGGTTTCATATTACTATAATTGTCATACATATTTTGAAAATAATTTCAAATTTTGATTTTTTTTCTTGATACATGAGATGTATAGATAAATTTTAAAATCTAAAATTTAATTTTGAGTTTGATTCTAGAACATATTTTTGATATGTGAAAGCATGTATAGATTTAAATTTTGATCTAGAAAGAGTTTTAGTTCATGTTTATATGATACATAGATGCATGCATAAAATCTAAAATTTTATATGATCTGATTTGATTCATATATGTGATATATGATTGTATATTTAGATCATAAATTTATTTTTGATATAATTCATGATTAGTATATGAGATATATGATATCATATAGTAGATCTGAATTTTACATGCATATATGTGATATATGTTTGCTTGTTAAATCTAAAAATTATTTTTATGATTTAAAACTTACTTTTATGTAAATAATTTAGATCTAAAATTTAATTTTAGAATCTAAAATTTGTATTTATGCATGAGAGTTTTGGTTATGAAAAAATCATAAATTAAGTCATGTAATAGGATTGCATCTAAGATTTTTGATTTGAGTCATATGGGTCTAATTTGATTAAGTAATTGATCGAACCGAATCAAATATTAATTAGGGTCAGATCAATTAAGTTATATGATCATGCAATTATTATTGAGCAAATTGATTGAGTCCCATATGTAGAATCGATTAACCTAAGGATCTAATTTGATTTAATGGTTTGAGTCTGATTCACTTGAGTTAACCTATTTGGACTAATTGACCTATTAGTATCTAAGACAAGTTAATGAGATATGGTTATTTAATTGGTTTCATTCATTTATCTGATCAATTTATTGATGTCTAAAGAAAGCAACGGGGGAACCCCCACTGATCTCCACTTACCTAGTCAATTTGAAAGATTGGGTCTACAATTGAGTTGCTTAGCGATTTGGTTTAGCACATGCCAGTTAGATCGATCATATGATGATTGATTAGATGAGACCTAAACCGAAACTCCCTCATAAATATTAAGTCCATAGGTCTTCCATCGTTGTAGATGTACGGGTGTGCTATCGATGTTGATTATTCTCGATGGGTCACAGTGGTTCAGTTGCATTAGAAAATACAACCACTCTATTAGCAAAGAGTTGCTCCAGAGTAAGGATGGAGTTGGGTCTAATAACTGTTAGGTAAGGGATCCAATGACAGTCTTGCACCTGCTTGTGAATGGTGGTCGGGCTTAATTAAGAAATGTGGGCAATAACTGTTAGGTGAGCCCACATGACTTAGAGATCAAATCGCTACAACATATTTAGAGAAGCATCTGAGCAAAGAATTGCCTATGCATCGGTGTGCATATTACCAATAATTGTTAGGTGAGATGCATGTCATCCGTGGGACCGCAGCATCCACTAGGAATCTTTTGTCACATTAAGATTTTTGTTTTCTTCCCGGAGACTGGAGGGATCTGATAAATTAGTGAGAGTCATTGTTTACATTTTAAAATTTTTAGAAGCAAATATAACATTAAGTATAAAAGTCTAACTCGAATCTCTACTATCACAATTAAAAATATCAGTCTCAAATCTTCTAGCCTGCATCCTTGAAACCAATCATTTAATTAGTACCAATTATAAAGACTGACTCAGAAACCTCAAGATTGTCCTGACCTCTAAAAAATTAGGTCATGTACTCGATCAAAAATCCATAGTGCTATCAAACCATCCTACTACTGAGTAAAGGGTCGCTTTTGAGAAGTGGATGGATGAAGACAGTCGGATTAAATGCTGGTATCTATGTCAAACGAGTTGCAAAGCCACCACGAGCATATGTCTACTGTCAGGGCTATGATCACTTACCTACAAGAGTTGTATGGTGAGCAGAGCTGCACAACATGCTTTGAGGTATCCAAAAGACTCTTCAATCGAAGATATGCGAAGGATAGTTAGTCCATGAGCATTGTATGATAGTGATCAAGGACATTGAGGAGTTTGGAAAGCTCGAGCTTGAAATACAAATGGAATTATAGATGGATCTGATCTTTTAATCCCTTACAAGTTTATATAGTCAATTTATCATAAATTTCATATGAACAAGCTCGATTGCACTATATCCGAACTGGTCAACATGTTGGTCACTATGGAGGGAACCTTGAAAAGTTTAAGGGGCACTATTCTCACTGTGGAGCGGACTTCTTTCAAGAGAAAATCTACTGGAAAGAAGAAGGCAAAATTCGCTAAGAAGCAGAAAAAGAAGAATAGGCCAAAGAAGAAAGTTCCTAGTAAGGTCGAAGCAAAAAAAATATATTTTCACTATCATGCTAAAGCCACTGAAAGAGGAACTATCCAAAATACCTGGAGAGCCTAAAGATCAAAAAGGATAATAAACCTTCTGAAGGTATGCTCGTAATTGAATCTAATCTTATGGTTTCTACTACTTTTAGTTGGATATTAGACTCTGGCTCGAGTGCTCATATATGTACCTCAATGTAGGGTCTGATAGAAAGTAGGAGGTTGAGAAAAAGTGATATGATCCTTCGGATCGGTAATGGAGCAAAGATTGCTGCAGAGGCTGTTGGCACTTACCCTCTTCGATTACCGTCTGGTGTTAGATTAGATTTAAAGGAATGGTATTATGTTCCTGTAGCTAGTCAAAATTTGATTTCTGTGTCTATGCTAGCACAAGAAGGTTTTGAAATTAGTTTCAATAAAGACTTTTGTTCTATTTATTTATGAAATAAAATAGTTGCATGAGGTCTTTTAATTGATAGTCTTTATCACTTGTATGTTGATATGAATGTGAACTTAAATGAGCAAATAGTGATTGTCAAAGGTCAAAAGAGACTCAGAGATGAAATTAATCAAAAATACTTGTGGCACCATAGCCTAGGCCATATTAGAGAGGATAGGATAAACAGACTAAAAAAGGATGAGATCCTTGATTCTCTTAACCCAGAGTCATATCCAGCTTGCGAATCTTGCCTTTAAGAAAAAATGACCAAGTTGTCCTTTGTAGAACATGAGAAGAGGGCCACTGAGTTACTTATCTTGGTATACATCGATGTATGTGGGCCATTTGATGTGCAGATCAGGGATGGTTATACCTATTTCATTATCTTTATCGATGATCTGCTAGGTACGAATATGTGTATCTCATGAAACACAAGTCTGAGATCTTTAAAAGGTTCAAGGATTTCAGACATGAAGTAGAAAAATAAACAGACAAATTTATTAAGATTCTTCGATCTGATCGAGAAGGTGAATATCTTAATCGAAAATTTTTGAGATATCTTAAGGACAAAGGCATAGTCTCTCAATGGATGCTTCTTGAAATACCTCAACTCAATGGGGTATCCGAAAGAAGGAACAGGATCCTATTGGATATGGTTAGATCTATGATGAGCTTCACTGATCTACTCTTATATCTTTGGAGATATGCCTTGTTAACCGCAATTCACCTGTTGAATAAGGTTCCATCAAAATTTGTTCCTACCATACCGTATGAGATATGGTTCGGTGAGAAGTTGAGTCTAGATTATTTTAAGACTTGAGGATGTCCGACCTATGTCAAGAGATAAATGGTAGATAAGTTAGAGGATAGATCCATTATAGCTCACTTTATAGGGTATCTTAAAGAATCTATGGGATACTACTTCTACTTTCTACAAGATCATAATGTGATTATGAGTCGAAACACCGTATTCTTAAAAAAATAGTTTATTCAGGATGGTGGTAGTAGGAGGTTAGTTGAGCTCGAAGAGAAGGTCTCTGAAGAGCCAAAAGCTATTGATCCTCTGGAACCCGTTATCCATGAGCCAGTAGTAGATGTTCCTCAACTACCTCATAGATCTAGTAAGGCCTCCCGACCTCCTGAGAGATATATGGGTATGCTTATGGAAGAAATAAAAAAAATATTTTTTATGGGAGATAAGGGTCATGGTGATGATTCTAATATCTTTGACGAGGCAATGTCTGACATCGATTTTGAAAAATGGTTAGATGCTATGAAGTCAGAAATTGACTCAATGCACTCAAACCAAGTTTAGACCTTAGTGGATCCATCTGAGGATATTGTACCTGTTGATGCAAGAATCCGCTTACACCGGAGAAGCTGGAGTCACGGTCACCATCGGGACCTGCAAAAGAAGTCTAAACCGGAGGTGGGGTTGCTCCTGCAAGATCCTCCGACGCTCAAGTCAGTTCTCTGCCTCAACAAGAATGGAGTGCTCGAATGAAAATTTTAGCAGAGTTTCTAGGTAAAAATGAGAGATTAGAGAATAACGTATCTGGGGTCCCTCTTTTATAGGCGGAGGGAGCAACAGACTGATAGCAGTGTCTGTAACCGTCTGGCAGTGGGCTGCCCGAGTCAGGGGGAGTTTGTTGCGAAGAGTAGTGGGGTGGAATCGTGGCTATCACTGGGACACGCCACGTGGAGTCTGTCATGGGGAGTGGAGCGGCGTCCGTTGTCGCGACTTGCCAGAGGATGGAAGAATTGCGTGGTATCCATCGCAGGAAGTGGAGCAGGATCGTGGGCATCATAGCGGTCTGCCAGGGAGTGATGGAGCCGCGTGGAATCCATCGCAGGAAGTGGAGCAGAGTAGTGGCCGTTACCGCGACCCGCCAGGGAGTGCAGGCCTGTCGGCTGAAGCTCGACTGGAGTGTCTGGCGGAGAGGGGTGGTTAGCTATCTGTTTGAGAGGAGCCCGGAGTCCGGCTCCCGTAAGAGTCCGGACGAAGTCTTCCTTCAGCCGAAGTTGGGGACGAGGTCCGGCTCCCATGAGAGTCTGGACGGAGTCTTCCTGCAGTCGGAGTCGGGGATGAGGCCCAGCTCCCGTAGGGGTCCGGGTGGAGTCTTCCTGCAATTAAAGTCAAGGGCAAAATCTGGCTCCCGTAGGAGTCCGGATGAAGCTTACCAGCAGTTGAAGTTGGTGATGGAGCCCGGCTCCCGTAGGAGTCCGAGCGGAGTCTGCTTCGCAGTTGGAGTTGTGGGCAGAGTCCGGCTCCCGTAGGAGTCCGGACGAGGTCTGTCTGCAGTCGGAGTCGGGGACGAGGCCCGGCTCCCGTAGGGGTCCGGGCGGAGTCTTCCTTGCAGTTGAAGTTGGGGACGGAGCCCGGCTCCCGTAGGAGTCCGGGCAGAGTCTTCCTTGCAGTTGAAGTTGGGGACAGAGCCTGACTCCCGTAGGAGTCCGGGCGGAGTCTTCCTTGTAGTTGAAGTTGGGGACGGAGCCCGGCTCCCGTAGGAGTCCGGGCGGAGTATTCCTTGCAGTTGAAGTTGGGGGATGGAGCCTGGCTCCCGTAGGAGTCCGGGCGGAGCTTACCAGCAGTTGGAGTTGTGGACGGAGCCTAGCTCCTATAGGAGCCCGGGCGAAGTCTTCCTGCAATTAAAGTCAGGTGCGAAGTCCGGCTCCCGTAGGAGTCCGGACGGAGCCTACCCGCAGTTGGAGTTGTGGATGGAGCCCGGCTCCCATAGGAGTTCGGGCGGAGTCTTCCTACAATTAAAGTCAGGTGCGAAGTCTGGCTCCCGTAGGAGTCTGGTCGGAGCTTACCAGAGTTGAAGTTGGTGACGAAGCCCGGCTCCCGTAGGAGTCCGGGCGGAGTGTTCCTTGCAATTGAAGTTGGGGACGGAACCCGGCTCCCGTAGGAGTCTGGGCGGAGCTTACCAGCAGTTGGAGTTGTGGACGGAGCCCGGCTCCCGTAGGAGCCCGGGCGGAGTCTTCCTGCAATTAAAGTCAGGTGCGAAGTCCGACTCCCGTAGGAGTCCGGACGGAGCTTACCAGCAGTTGAAGTTGGTGACGGAGCCCGGCTCCTGTAGGAGTCCGGGCGGAGTCTTCCTTGCGGTTGAAGTTGGGGACGGAGCCCGCGAGGGTTAATCCCGTTGAGAACTTCGGCTGAGGGTATTTTATACCCAACACCAGTCCCCCTACTTTCGAGTTTGAATTTTTAATGAAGGAAGTACAGAGAGGTTTGCACAGCCAAAGTTGTCCCCTTGAACCCTGTGTACGACCGCCTACAGATATTTTGGCATTAAATGTGCGCGTGCTGGAGTCTTTTCGAATCGGGGTGATACGAAGGGACCCTTCAAAATTCCCGCTGGTACACTGGTCCAGGTACGGTGCAGTAATGGCTCTATCAGCCGTCAGCCACTTTTAGCCGCCTGCCGTGGCGAGTGGGACATGTGTCGAGCATGGGCCGGTCTGGGGGGATTCACGATCATTATGGCGCCGGATCTCAGGGTCTATTTAAACCCGCCTTTCCGCCTTTAGGGGCCCTATTCCGCTTGAGAGTTCCATCAGTATCCACCCCTTCTTCGAGAGTCCCAATTCTCCTTGGCATCTTCTTGGGCCATAGGCATCCTTCGAATCGTCCCTTTCCTCGCCCCTCTGCATCCCTCAGGGCGATCTAGGTTAGTCCCAGAACCTCCGTCCTTCTTCTTGCCATTTAGGGGCTTTTTCTTCGCCATTTTCTTCTGTCGTATTCCTCCGAGTTGATCTCCTGTGACCTCTCGTCCTTTGTCCCGTTTGTTTTCTTTGGGATCTTTAGAGTTTTCATTCGAAGTTATTTGAAATATCTTCCGGCTCTTCTGCTTCCAGCGGTTCCGGAAGTTCTTCCGCCTCAACCCTCCAGGTTCCTCGTTCTGTAGATGAACCCGCATCTGGGGCTGGGCTTCATCCGATTTTTGCATCGGGCACCATTTCATGCTCCCTGACTCCGGATGAACTCCTTCTGATAAGGGTTCAGTATGGAGTTCCTCCAGAGTACGACCTGGAGCTGTCTGGCCCCTCCGACCGGGCTAGCACTCCCCCACCCGGTCGTTTTTGCCTGTATCAGGAGGTGTTCCGTGCCGGGCTCCAACTTTCGCTTCCGTCCTTTGTTGTCGCCCTCTTCTGCTTCTTAGATATCTCTTTGGCTTCAGTTGCTCTGAATTCTTTTAGGTTTTTGATAGAGTTTCTCTCCCTTTGCCACGTAGTCGAGGTCCAGCCATCCCTCTCTCTGTTTAGGCATTTCTATACCTTCAAGCGTCATCCTTCGGCGAAGGACTGGTGGTATTTCTCTCCTCAGTTCGGCAAGAAGGGGTTGCTGAAAGGTGCCCCCTTTTCAATCCACAACTGGAAGGAGAAATACCTCTTCGTCCACTGCCCGACCCTGAGGCTGGGCCTGCCCCCTTGGGGCTCTCTGAGGGATTCTGTCCGCCGGACCCCTAGCCTTGGGGAGGACGACCTCCAGGCTGCCCGAAAGCTTCTTGACTACTCCGCTCCTTCCTTTTCCAACCTTCTGAGGGAGCAATTTTTGTTCAACATCGGCCTGAGCCCCCAGGATCCTGCAAGTACTCCATCTTTTCCTTTCTCTTCTTTTCTTCCGTCCTTCTTCTTTTTCTTTCTTTTTCTTCTCCTTTCTCTTTTCTTTTTTTTCTTCTCTTTCTTTTTTTTTTTTTTTTTTGCATGCTACTCCTTCCTTTTTCACCCCATTATTGACTTCTGATTTTTGATTGATAGATTTTTTTTTTTAAGGAATGGACACCGAAGCAGCACGGATACTTGCCAAGGGCCTCAAGGCCCACAAAAGAAAGGGTGCCGCGGCCTCCGGATCAGCAAAGAGGGCCAGGGCGGAGGAGTCGAGCTTGGTCGCACCCATCCAGATGGCTCCAGTGATCGATGTTCCCTCAGACGTCGAACCAACGGCCCCCCGAGCCTCTTCGAGGAGTCCGTCGATTGGGGCTCCCATTTTGGGGGTCCGCTCCACGGAGGTGCCCGTAGTCGAGAGGAGGAAGAGAAGGAAGTCGGTGGCCCGCAGGGTGATTAGCCGTCGAGCCACCGCTGACGAGTCCCTCGGTTTCGAAGAGGAGCCGGAGAATCCCTTCAATGACAGGGACTTGATCAAGCGGTTGATCGACGGCTGCATTCTGCTTGAAGTCATCGAGAGGATCGACCACGTCAATCCTGAGCAGCGGGTTTGGGACTCCCTAGGGTCCTTTCTCAAGGTAAACAAATCTTCATTTAACTGGCTATTCGACCCTTGTTCTGATCTCCTAGCCGCCCTTGCAGATTGGGCACCAGCTCCTCGCCAATATCGAGGCGATGAATCGGGTGAGGAGGGACGCCATCCAGGTGGAGGAGCATCGACGGGCCGAGGTCGCTCACCTCAAAGAAAAGGCAGCCAAAGTAGTTGCCCTCCAGGAGGCCCTGGAGAGAGAAAAGCAGGCCCGGGAAGAAGAGAGGCAGACCTCGGAGGAGACGGTGAGGAAGGCGGAGGCCGAGGTTGCCAACTTAGTGGAGCAGATTTCGGTCCTGGTCTCGGAGGCCAGGGTTCTTGCAGTGGAGGAGTTCAAGACCTCCGCAGAGATGAGGGACCTGAACGTCAGGTTCGGTCAAGAAGCATTCATCAAGGGGTTCGAGCTCTGCCAGGAGAAGGTGGCCAAAAAATTTCCCGAGCTCGACCTCAGCTTCTTGGGTGAGGAGTCTGAGGATGAGGCCGGTCCTTCTCCTGCCGCTACTGCTGCCGCAGCCCCCCTCCAGGAACACCGAGCTCTCCAACTCCTGCTTCTGAGGTCTGAGACCTCCGACCTTGTATCTTTCTTTTACCGCAATTTTTCTTTTCCTTTTTGTCTTCAAGAATCATTCAATTAATAAAGTTGAATTTCTCACCGTGGATGGCTTCTCTTCTCCCCCTTCCCTCCTTTTTATTTTTCTTTCTGCAATGAGACGCGCCTTGATGCTTCTGTCTCTCAATGACAGTGTTCTGCCAAGGCACTTCCTCTGCCCCAGGGGATCCCGCTGAAGTCCACAATCTAGCGGCTGAAGAAGGAGGTTCTTCATGTGACGAAAAGGTCGAAAAAGATGGAAGGTGAGCTTCGCAGGTTAAGGGAGGGTTACTCTGAAGCCACCTCGGAGGCCACCCGCTTTTGAAATCTCCACGTGAAGGAGATCATGGAGTATAGCTGGAGGAAGGCGGACTTCGCAAAGGAGCTTGAGGAACACAAGAAGAGTGCCAGTGATCGAATTTGGGCTCAAGCTGTCAAGATCAGCTCTCTCAGGGTGGAACTGTCAGCTGCGCAGGAGAGGATTGGCCAGCTGGAAGGGAGTTCGTCCTGACTCTTGGCTCGGGCCGACGGCGACCGGGAGTGATCGAAGAAGGTCTCCGACCTTCAGCAGCAGCTTCAAGACGTCGAGGTGAGCTACAACGTGCATCGGGCCGATTGGCGTAGGCAGGTGGATGAATATAAAGGGAGACTCAGGGTGGCAGCCGACGAAGTCGCCCATCTTCAGAGGCAGCTGGCTGACAGGGCTCAGCTTAGTTCTGCTCGGGACTCTAATGAACTCCAGTCCCTAAGAGGAACCATCGAAGGGCTTTCTATCACCCTTGGAGAAAGGATGGTTGAGCTGCAGCAATTGAAGATCCAACTAGCATACGAGCAGCAGGCCGTCACGGACGCAGAGGCAGAATCTGAGGTCCTGAGAAAGAGGCGTCGAGAGGCGGAGATCGAAAGCCAGTGACTTCATCGGGCGCTCCAGGATGTGTTGCGGAAAAAGAGAGAGCTAGAAGAAGAAGTTGAGAATCTGAGGCAGTCCTGGATAAGGGGTGGAGTAGATAATTCTAGGTCGGAAGGAGCAGAGCTTCCCTAGGGCTCTTCTTGGCCTTCTGTCTTTTCATGTATACATTTTCCCTTTTGTTGTTTTGTCTCGCTTTTGTCATTTTGCTTTTCTTCCTTTGGCCTTCTGGGCTTCGTGGTGTATATTTCACAAATGAAATGAAAAGGGGATTTTGTGTTACCTCGTCCGCATATTGTATTAAATTATCATCTGTCGAACTTCTCTTGTCGTTCGACTTGTCCGACGTTGACGTCGTTTGGAGGGGCCCAGTCATCGATACACTGGTTTGCTTTCCTCATCGTTCATGGCCGTAGGCTCGAGCTTGGTGGTCCGAACTCTGAGTTACCTCGAAGGCGTCACTATTTTCTTGACCTGTGTCGAGAGCCTTCTTAGAGGCCGGGGGTGTTTGGTAGGAACTTCCCATCTTTGTTGAGATGAGGTTCCTTAGGTCTTTGGTGTGGTTTGTCCTTCATCTGTTTCCGACGTAGTTCGTCGCTTTTCCTTTTTAGTTTCCCTCCTCTTTTCGAAGTGAGGGCCCTCCCCTTGCTTTTTGCGGGGTTGCGTAGAAGTGTGAAGGTGCCGCTGAGGGGCCTTTCCCCTTCATCCGATCTTGTTGGGTGGCCGGATTTTGTCACCGTCAGGACGAGGTTCTCCTTCCATTCCTGACGTAGTCGATTTCAGCTCAGGTTAGGATGAGGTTCTTCTTCTATTCCCAACGGGACCGCGGGGGCACATAAGGGCCATCGCAAGGGTCTCTCCCCCCATCCGATCTAAAAGAACTGGGCCTTTGACTTTGCTCATGTCAGGATGAGGTTCTCCTCCTGTTCCTGATATGGCTGTGGGGGCGCATTAGGGCATTGTAAGGTCTCTCTCCCCATCCGGTCTAAAAGAATCAGGCCTTTGACTTTGCTCATGTCAGGATGAGGTTCTCCTCCTGTTCCTAACATGGCTGTGGGGGTGCATTCGGGCATTGTAAGGCCTCTCCCCCCATCCGGTCTAAAAGAACCGGGCCTTTGACTTTGCTCATGCCAGGATGAGGGTCTCCTCCTATTTCTGACATGGCTGTAGAGGCGCATTAGGGCGTTGTAAGGCCTCTCCCCCCATCCGGTCTAAAAGAATCGAGCCTTTGACTTTGCTCATGTCAGGACGAGGTTCTCCTCCTGTTCCTAACAAGGCTGTGGGGGCGCATTCAGGCGTTGTAAGGCCTCTCCCCCCATCCGGTCTAAAAGAATCGGGCCTTTGACTTTGCTCATGCCAGGATGAGGTTCTCCTCTTGTTCCTGACATGGCTGTGGGAGCACATTAGGGCATTGTAAGGCCTCTCCCCCCATCCGATCTAAAAGAATCGGGCCTTCGACTTTGCTCATGCCAGGATGAGGTTCTCCTCCTGTTCCTGACATGACTGTGGGGGCGCATTCGGGCGTTGTAAGACCTCTCCCCCAATCCGATCTCAAGATAATCGGACTTTCATTTTATTTATGTTAGGATGAGGTTCTCCTCCCGTTCCTAACATAACCTTGTTTTAATTGTTTGAAGGGGTTATCCCCAGTCGTAACAAATCCATGCCAAATGGGAGGAACATGCAAAGTCAAAAAGAATTTAGATTCGGGGCAAGGTCGTAAGCGATACATTTACAGGTTTCCCGAGTTCCATGGTCATGGAAGGTCTGCTCCTCCTTGAGGCCCTCCGGTGATGGAGTCGATGGTCCCAATTGGAAGCCGATCTCTGGGCTGCTCCTCCCTCCTTGGCGGTTCAGGTTGCGGCAGGGCCCTTGGCCGATCTTCTCTACCCTCAGGCCGGCATCGGATGAACCTGTCGAGTCGACCTCGCAGGATGAGCTCCTCGATCTCGTCTCAAAGCTGGATGCATTCCTCCGTGTCGTGGCTGTGGTCGCAGTGGTAGAGACAAAACTTGTTGGGGTTGCGCTTCCCGGGGTGTGTGCGCATCCTCTCTGGCCTAGGGAGCTACTCCCTGACCTCCATCAGTACCTGGGTCTTCGAGGCATTGAGGGGGGCGTAGTTGCAGAATCTTCTCGATGGAGAACCCCGCCGAACCCCGTGATCCGAACTTCTCTGCCTACGTACTCGGGGCGGAGTATGGGCACGCTTGTGCCCAGGAGGGGATCGAGAACGCGGCCGAGCTTCTCTCGACCTTTTTTCGACTGCAGGCTTACTCGAGTCTCCCGCCTGTCGCTCTCTCACAGTCTCCTCATCCTTCATTTTGAAGGCTTTTTCTGCTCGGGCGTACCCTTCAGCCCGAGCCAACAAATCAGCAAAATCTCTGGGGTACTTCTTCTCCAGGGAGAACAAAAGGTCATTCTTCTGAAGGCTGCCCTTCAGAGCAACCATTGTGACTGATTGGTCCAAATTCCGGACCTCCAGCGCTGCGACATTGAAATGGTTGATGTAGGCCCGAATGGACTCTCCTTCCCTCTGCTTGATATTGATGAGGGACTCCGAACCCTTCCGGGGGTGCCGGCTGCTGACAAAATGGGCTACGAATTGGTGGCTCATCTGATCGAAGGAAAAGATGGTACCCGACTTCAGCATCGAGTACCAGTTTCTCGCCGCTCCCTTCAAGATGGATGGGAAGGCTCGGCATAGAATGGCGTCGGGGGTGCCATGAAGCAGCATCATCATCCGGAAGGCTTCCAGATGATCAACTGGGTCCGAAGTCCCGTCGTAGCTTTCAAACTGGGAGAGTTTGAAGTTTGGCGGGATCGGTTCCTGCATGATCATTTGAGAAAAGGGAGGATCAGTGCAAATATCCTCACCATAAGCGGGGGGAGTGTGGCGGAGTTCTTCGATCTGTCGGTTCATCTCTTGGAGTCTCCGATCCAGGAAATCCTCTCGACTTCGAGTCTCGAGGGTCCTCTGGCAGAATGGGGCAGGGATCTTCCAGGGGTGGAGTCGTGATCCGATTGAGGGCTCTCCACCCTCGGGTTCATCTTCCCAAAAAAGATGGGATGGCTGGCCCAAGTGGCCCGCCCCACCGTTAGATTCTGGTGTTCCGGTGACACCCTTTCCAGGCGCAGTGATGCCTGCGGCTGCTGCTGCTGCTGCTGCTGCTGCATGGCCTGCACAGCTTCAGTGAGGCCTCTGACCTGCTGCGCTAGCAGATCAAACTGCTCCATGCCGACCGCCATCGTCGTCGGAGGAGGAGGAGGTTGGGAAACAGGAGGTGAGGCCAGAGCCTGAGATCTGGCTTTGGAGGCTGTGGATCGTCGTGTGGATGCCTTGCGGGGAGGCACCGAGCAAAGACCAAGTGGAGGAAGGAGGAGAGGACATCGAAAAAGATGCCCGGGGGTGGTCCCGTTGAGCGCTCCTTTAAGAACAAGGATACTGTGAAGACACAGGCCCCTTCCTCTAGCGCCAATCCTGTTGATGCAAGAATCCGCTTACGTCGGAGAAGCTGGAGTCGCGGTCGCCGTCGGGACCTGCAAAAGAAGTCTAAACCGGAGATGGGGTTACTCCGGCAAGACCCTCCGATGCTCAAGTCAGTTCTCTTCCTCAACAAGAATGGAGTGCTCGAACAAAAATTTTAGCAGAGTTTCTAAGTAAAAATGAGAGCTTAGAGAATAACGTATCTGGGGTCCCCCTTTTATAGACGGAGGGAGCAACAGACTGATAGCAGTGTCTGTAACCATCTGGTAGTGGGCTGCCCAGAGTTAAGGGGAGTTTGTTGCAAAGAGTAGTGGGGTGGAATCGTGGCTATCACCGGGACACGCCACGTGGAGTCTGTCACGGGGAGTGGAGCGGCGTCCGTTGTCGCGACTTGCCAGAGGATGGAAGAATCACGTGGTATCCGTCGCAGAAAGTGGAGCAGGATCGTGGGCATCATAGCGGTCTGCCAGGGAGTGATGGAGCCACACAAAATCCATCGTAGGAAGTGGAGCAGAGTCGTGGCCGTTACCGCAACCCGCCAGGGAGTGCAGGCCTGTCGACTGAAGCTCGGCTGGAGTGTCTGGCGGAGAGGGGTGGTTAGCTATCCATTTGAGAGGAGCCCGAAGTCCAGCTCCCGTAAGAGTCCGGATGAAGTCTTCCTTCAGTCGAAGTTGGGGACGAGGTCCAGCTCCTGTGAGAGTCCGGATGGAGTCTTCCTACAGCCAGAGTCAGGGACGAGGCCCAGCTCCCGTAGGGGTCTGGGCGGAGTCTTCCTACAATTAAAGTCAGGGGCGAAATTCGGCTCCTGTAGGAGTCCAGACGAAGCTTACCAGCAGTTGAAGTTGGTGATGGAGCCTGGCTCCCGTAGGAGTCCGGGAGGAGTCTACTTCGCAGTTGGAGTTGTGGGCAGAGTCCGACTCCCATAGGAGTCCGGACGAGGTCTGTCTGCAGCCAGAGTCGGGGATGAGGCCCGGCTCCCGTAGGGGTCCGGGCGGAGTCTTCCTTACAGTTGAAGTTGGGGATGGAGCCCGGCTCCCGTAGGAGTCCGGGTGGAGTCTTCCTTACAGTTGAAGTTGGGGACGGAGCCTGGCTCCCGTAGGAGTCCGAGCGGAGTCTTCCTTGAAGTTGAAGTTGGGGACGGAGCCCGGCTCCCGTAGGAGTCTGGGCCGAGTCTTCCTTGCAGTTGAAGTTGGGGGATGGAGCCCAGCTCCCATAGGAGTCCGAGCGGAGCTTACCAGCAGTTGGAGTTATGGACGGAGGCCGGGCGGAGTCTTCCTGCAATTAAAGTCAGGTGCGAAGTCCGGCTCCCGTAGGAGTCCAGACGGAGCTTACCAGCAGTTGGAGTTGTGGACAGAGCCCGGGTCCCATAGGAGTCTGGGCAGAGTCTTCCTGTAATTAAAGTCAGGTGCGAAGTCCGGCTCCCGTAGGAGTCCGGACGGAGCTTACCAGCAGTTGAAGTTGGTGAGGGAGCCCGGCTCCTGTAGGAGTCCGGGCGGAGTCTTCCTTGCAGTTGAAGTTGGGGATGGAGCCCGGCTTCCGTAGGAGTCCGGGCAGAGAATACCAGCAGTTGGAGTTGTGGACGGAGCCCGGCTCCCGTAGGAGCCCGGGCGGAGTCTTCCTGCAATTAAAGTCAGGTGCGAAGTCCGGCTCCCGTAGGAGTCCGGACGGAGCTTACCAGCTGTTGAAGTTGGTGATGGAGCCTGGCTCCCGTAGGAGTCCGGGCAGAGTCTTCCTTGCGGTTGAAGTTGGGGACGGAGCCCGCGAGGGTTAATCCCGTTGAGAACTTTGGCTGAGGGTATTTTATACCCAACAGTACCCATTGGATGTAAATGGATCTGCAAAAGGAAGATAAGTACCGATGGTAAGGTAGAGACCTATAAAGCTAGGCTTATGGCTAAAGGTTATAGGCAGTGCGAGGGCATTGACTATCAAAAAATCTTCTCGCTCGTAACCATGCTGAAATCCATCCACACTCTGGTTGCTGTTGGAACTTACTATAATTATGAAATCTGGTAGATGGATGTGAAAACTACCTTCCTGAAAGGATACCTTGAAGAAGATATGTATGGAGCAGCCTATGGGTTTCACATCTGGTGATGGAGATCACAGAATCTGCAAGCTGCAAAGATCCATATACGGATTAAAGTAAGCTTCTCGAAGTTGGAACCATTATTTTGATGAGGCAATTAAATCATTTGATTTTATCAAAAATAAAGAGGAACCATGTGTATATAAAAAGGTTAGTGCGAGTGCGATAACATTCCTCATATTGTACGTGGATGATATTCTTCTTATTGAAAATGATGTTCTCATGCTGACTATGGTCAAAAGATGGTTGTCCAAGAAATTCTCCATGAAACACCTAGGGGAAGCATCCTATATTCTCGAAATAAAGGTCCATAGGGATAGACCTAAACAGATGTTAGGCCTGTCACAAAAGCTGTACATAGAGAAAGTGCTGAGAGGTTCAGCATGAAAAACTCCAAAAGAAGACTATTACCTCTTAGGCATGGTATTAGTCTCTCCTAGATGATGTATCCGACCACATCTGAGGAGGTGTAGCGCATGAGTAGGATTCCTTATGCTTCGACCTAAGGAGCCTCATATATCCATGCTATGTACTTGACCTGATATTGCCCTTATTGTGAGTGTCACAAGCAGGTATCAGCTGAATCCAGATAAGGAGCACTGGATAGCTGTGAAGAACATCCTTAAGTACTTAAGAAGGACTAAGGATTTATTTTTGATCTTTGGAGGAGATTCTAAGTTATGAGTTGAGGGGTACACTGACTCAAACTTCATGTCTGATTCTGATGATAGAAAGTCTACATCAAGATTTGTGTTCATTTACAATAGTGGTGTAGTCAGCTGAAAGAGTTCCAAGCAACCCATCATAGTGGATTCAACCATGGAGGCTAAGTATGTTGCTACTTCGGATGCTGCAAAGGAAGGCTTCTGGTTCAAGAAGTTCATCACAGAACTTGGGGATATGACATTGGATGCCATACCGCTATACTGCGATAACAATAGAGCCATAGCACTTGCTAAAGAGCCGAGGTCTCATCAAAAATCGAAGAACATCGAGTGGCGGTATCACATCATACGCGACTACTATTGGAAATAGTATTCCAAAGTCAATCATCAGCCTGTTGACGGTTGTGCTCATTCTTGTATTAGTATATAAATTATAAATAAATAAAAGTTATTTTGATATTTTTCATCACAAATTGTTTCATCTTCTAATGAACTCCTGTGTTGTGGTGAAGTTCTTAGGACTATTTAGACTCGACAAAGGAGGATTTGTCGTTTAGTCCTTAAACCTGTTCGCGATCAAACGATACGTTGTTACCAAGGACAACAATGTTTATCAAGTATAGGTCATTGTGTGCCATATGGGTTGGTTGTCCTCTTAACCAAGAAGTGTGGAGACATTGGTATGGCATACAGATGAGATGTAAGGGTACGTCTGTACTGAACGTGACCGACTCCGAAGCTTCTTCTGCTGTCAAGATTTGCCCCGATGGGATATGGGTATAATTATCCCTCCGACCTGAGACCGCCATGGTGACTTGCAAGCAACTCACTGCACTTAGGCACTGGACTACCTGAATTTCTAATTCAGTGATGGAAAGCTGCTGGGTGTAGTCAAGTACTTGACTTGTCGGTGTGTGTGTCAAGATAGGATTAACCACTCCAGTTCAGGAGCTGTGTACAGTCATGTTTTAATTTAGCAAAAATATGGCCAGGGTAGTCCTAGTGAGGAGTCACAAGACTGTTTGAGTTGAGCACGATTTGGATGATCTAATTAGGGTTGACAGTTTAACCCTGAGTCATCCTAAATACAGGAGTCAAAAGGATGAATTATACAATAACCATATTCACGTAGGTTTTGAGTATTACGATTATGACTATTCGATCTATCCGAACATCAGATACTATTGCTAGATGGTCACTTCGATTAGTACAGGAATTGGCTCCTGTACTATCGGCTTAGGTTCAAACCTATGGGGTCACACACATTAGAGGTTCCTATCTGATCTGTTGGCTGGTGAAGAGTCCTAATGCTCGTGGACTTTGAGTCCTACGTGTCTGAAACTCTGTGATCGAGAATCAAGATTCTCTAATCATGAGTTCCACACATTTTGGGTACCGGGGTCAAGAGTCCCACTGGTTTGGGACTTTTTGATCAGGATTTCATATTGATGGACTCTGATGCCCGATTGCCCATCGAATTTGGACTCAGTATTTATGAGAAGTTTAATTAATGATTTGATCACTAATTAACTCAATTTGATTGAGTTATTATTTTTGGATCAAGTCCAATTGAATTGGATTCAGTTGGGTTTGACCTAATTAGGTTAAGTGTTGACCTAATCGCCAAGGTGGTTTGATCCCTGATCTGATCAGGGGTTGGGCTTAGTCAATTCTTGATTTGATTAGAATTTTATTGAGCCTAATTAAGCCTAATTAAGTTGGATTTAACTTAGTCTAATTGTGCCTAACCTATTTTGATTAGGTTGGCTCAATTAGGTTGAAACCACTTTGACCTCATCTCCCTGTGCCACCTCACTTATCTGCGTCCATTTGAATTCATGAGAAAAAACTTCTTGTGAATTTTTTCCCATGCAGAAGCCTTCCCATGCCCTATCTTGTGTGCCATTTATCTGGATAAAGATTGGTTTGTTGGCCATTCAAATTCAAAGGATGTTTGAATTTGAATGGGCAACTAATCCATGCGCCACCCACCTTATCTTGTGCGCCATTGAATCTACACGAGAAAGAGTTTCTCATATAAATTCTCTATGCACAAAGAACCCATGCCTCCTCTCTTCTCTCACCCAGAGTGGATAAGGATGGGTTGGTTTGCATTTGAATTCAAATTCGATTTAAATTCAAGTGAGCAACCACCTATCTTTATCCCCTCACGCGGATAAGATGCGACTTGCATTGTTTTAAAAGAGAAGAGAAGGTGGGGCATGTGTAGAATTTTTATCTGAGAGAGAATAGTGGGCGTGAGGAAGCCTTGTGCATGAGTTGGAAGTTCAAAAACTTTCAAGAGAAAAGAAAAGAAAAAAAACAAAAGTGGGTGCAGGATTTTTAGTAAGTACCCTAGGGTTACTGCCTAGGGTTCAGGAAGTGAGAAAGTGAGCTACGAGTGTCGTGAGCTCACCAGATCTTAGAGAGAGCTTCATCAACCTCTCAAGTATATCTGTGGATGATCTGGAATATTCGAAGAGTCGGCAGATCAAGATCAAAGGAGTTCGATCAACATCAGCCGTCGAAAGGGTTCTGCAACAAACTAGCATTCGTGAGGAGCCGATCAGACCGAGAGCTTCGTGTGGATGATCTGCAGAGGCCAAACATATTGTATGGTTATATTACAATGATCAAACTTTTTCAACGATGATCAGACTACGGCGATCAACTACCCGCACAAAGGTAATGTGTTCTGAACACATAATAGTAAAAGGTTTACTGTAGAATTTAAAATTTTAAATTTAAATGCATGCTATATATATCATATTTAGATCCTTATGTAGGATTAATTTATGTTAATTAATTAGATTAATTAATAATTTTTACTGTAAAATTTTAATTTTGAAAAAGTTTTAAAATTATCATTTTACCCCTGCACTAAAATTCACTTAAAATGGTATCAGAGCATGTTCTAAAATATGATATACATTTGCATACGTAGATTAAGTAGTAATCTAAAAGTTTAAATTTAAAATTTGAATTTAAAATTTAGAATTCAAAATTTAAAATTTAAATTTTGAAATTTAAAAGTTGAAATTCAAAATTCAAAAATTTAAAATTTAAAATTTGAAATTTAAAATTTAAAATTTGTTTGAAATTTTAAATTTAAAATTCAAAATTTAAAATTCAAAAATTTGAAATTTGAAATTTATTTGAAATTTAAAATTTAAAATTTAAAATTTGAAATTTGAATTTTGAAATTGGTATATTTAGATATACTTGATCCAAGTAGCAAGTAGTCTAATTAGGTTGGTTGTCATGGTCGTCCGGTCATAGGGGAAAAGAAGAGTTTAAAGGCCCTCTCCTCCCATTCGATGGGGTTCTCCTATGGTGCTAGGGGTGCCGATGCAATTATATCCCATGCAGACAAAGCAGCGAAAGGACTTTATTATAAAAGTTCAATTGTAAAATTTATCATGAATGTGTTAGATTAGATCTAAAGGAATATTCATGATTTATTTTGATTAAGTTATTTTTTGTTATGTAATTAGCAATAGGATTGTTGTTTATGAAATGTGCTGATCTGTTTATGAAATGAGTCAACACATTTGGTGAACAGAAAATAAAACTTTTCAAATTTAAAAATTATTTTTGAAATGCCAAACCCTGACCCATCAGTCCAAATACTTAATTAAAAGAATTAAGTGTTGTCTTGTTGGTCTACAATTGTGAATTAAGACCTAAGACAATTGCATAAACTTGTGGGTCAATGGGTTAGATGGATTAGGTCCATAATTGGGTTAGACCTAAGGTTAGCTTAAAGAAATGGACTAAATTAGAGTAATTGATCAAATCTAATCAAAAGTTGAATTAGATTAGGTCAAGGACACTCTAGACTCAACTCCAATAGTTGTAGTTGAATGGGTCCATGTCTTTAACTAGACCAAGATGGACTTAATTTATGGCTATGTGGTGGAACCCTATTTACTAAGTTGATCAAATTAAAATTAATGAACCGATTGGTGTCTAAGGTAAGTTCGGCAGTCTGACCAGTGATTTTTAAGTGGGAGCTACTCGCATTGATTCGATCTCTGATGAGTTAATGGCATATCCTCACCACTGATCTCACTTACCTGGCCAACCTGGTGAGTTAGGTTTTGATTAGATCACTTGGTGATTAGGACTCACCCATGTCATTAGGTAAACCAGTGTGACTGATTTAGGTGCTCCTAATGTCGGCTTTAATTAAATCTTTTTTAATCTGACTTGATGAAGTCAGTGGGAGGATTGAAATTGGCTGGTTAATTTTTTCTCATCTATCCTTTAACAAAAATCCTCAAAAATTATTAGGTCCCTAAAATGATTAAGTTATAGTGATAACTAAGCTATAGCCTTCCATTAAGTGAGTGATAATGAGTCCAATAGTTTAATAATCATTGGAGGCCCAAAGGCCTGGTGCTTATTGACTAATAGAATTATCATTCATAATATGATAATTTGGTTGAGTCTTTCTGATGGTGGTCAGGTTGGCTGGCCAAAGTCAGGCCTGATCATTTATTGGTCCGATTCACCAAATCTAATCATGTTAATGGTTGGACCTAACCATATCTTTTCAGTGGAGGCCAAAGCCTACTAATTAGGTTCTGGGGCAAAATTAATTACCAGAAGTTGTTTAGAGAAACAACTGGTTATGAACCTACCCATAGATGCACATGGGTTGACTAACCAAAGTTGGGCTCGTGTGTAGTCTGTGTGGATTCTAGTACCCACTAAAGAATTAAAGTAATTTCTCGAATTGGAGATTGAGGCTACCAATTCATATAAATATTGAGAGAAATTTTAGACTAAAGTCTAAGTCTTTAGTATTAATAATTTATATACTAATAAAGGTCTGATTTTTCTTTATGCAGCTATGGCCACTACCCTATTGCTCCGGTCATTATTAGATAATGACAAGCTCATGGGACCTAATTTCGATAGCTGATATCAAAAATTAAAAATCGTCCTTGAGCATGAATGGATCCTTTATGTAGTAATGGATCCGGCACCTGAGGAGCCAGCCCCGAACGCTAGAGGGGTGGTCCGAGACACTTACCAGAAGTAGCTCAATGACTGCACCATCGTTCGGTGCATAATGCTGGCGGCAATGAATGATGAGTTCAGCTGTAGGTTCAAGAATGCCCAGCCACAGGAGATGCTTCAAATGTTGAACGACTCCTTTGGCATGCCTGACGACGTTGAAAGGCACAAAATTAGTTGTACGATTTTCAATGCTCGGATGAGGGATGGGGCCTCAGTCACTGATCATGTACTGTACATGATCGAAATGATTGAGCACCTAAGTAAACTGGGCTTTTCCTTGCATGAGCAGCTCGGTAAGGATGCGATCCTTAATTCTTTGCCTAAGTCCTACCTCCCTTTACTTACTCATTTTCGGATGACAAAGCCTGCAGTGAACTACCACGGCTTGTTGGGATTGCTGCAGAACTTTGAGAAGGATCACCAGCTCCATAAGGAGTCGGTGAATGTTGTGGGAGGATCTTCTTCTGCTCGTCGACCCTTTAAGAAAGGGAAGAAGAACAAGAAGAAGAAGAACAAGAAGGTGCAGCCGCATGTTGGGACGTCTGCATAGGGTCAGACCAAGAAGCACAAGCTTGACCAAAGCCAGACGGAGTGCTTCTTTTGCAAGAAGCAGGGGCACTGGAAGAGGAACTGTCCTCTATACATTGCCTCCCTAGACCCGAACAGGCCGAAGAAGAAGCAAAATAATTATATGATAACACCTTGCAACTTTTTCATTTGTGATACTACTATCTGGGTATTAGATACCGGAAGCCCTTATCATATCTATAATTCGATGCAGGGTCTGCAGGTCAGTAGGAGATTTGATGAAGGCGAGAGGTTCCAGAACGTTGGAGATGGAAGCAAAGTTTCAGTTCTAGCTTTAAGAATCATGAACCTTGTAATCAATTCTCGTAATGTAATTTTGAGTGAATGTCACTATTGTCCAAGTTTTTTATTAAAAATTATTTTGGTAGGCCGTTTGGCCATGTACAGTTATGAATTTTTAATAAAAGGAAACGTTTGCAATATCATGTTGAATGGTGTTACAATATTTGTTGGACAACTAAATAATGGAATTTACTTACTATCACAGTCTGTTAATGTGGTTCAAACCTTCGGTAAATACCCTAGAATGGATAATGTGTTAGATGTCTACCTTTGGCACTGTAGGCTAGGTCATATCAATAAGAACAAGATAAACAGGTTGGCTCAAGAAGGAATTCTTGAAGTTGGTGATTGTGAATCACTTCCAACCTGTGAGTCCTGTCTTCTTGGGAAGATGACCAAGTCACCTTTTACTGGAAAAGATGAGCGAGCCAGTGAACTCTTGGGTCTGATACATTCTGATGTATGTGGACCCATGAGCTCAAGTGCAAGAGGTGGATATTTCTATTTCATAACCTTCACAGATGACCTATCGAGATATGGGTATGTCTACTTAATGAAGCATAAGTCAGAGTCATTTGAAATGTTCAAACTATTTCGAAATAAGGTAGAAAAATAAACTGAAAAGTGTATTAAAATTCTTTGATCTGATCGAGGAGGTGAATACCTTTCCAATGAGTTTCTAACATATCATGGGAAGAATGGGTTTTTCTCTCAGTAGACTCCTCCTAGAACACCACAGCATAATGGTGTGTCTGAAAGGAGGAATCGGACCTTGTTGGACATGGTTCGATCCATGATGGGGTTTGCTGGTCTGTCGAATCTCCCTTTGGGGATATACGCTCGAATCGGTCTGTTACCTTCTAAATAGGGTTTCGAGTAAGTCTGTAACCAAAATGCCATATGAGATATGGATAGGACGTAAGCCAGTACTCTCGCACCTTAGGATTTGGGGGTGTCCGGCTTATATTAAACGTTTAATTACGGACAAGCTTGGACCTAGGTCTGACAAGTGTTATTTCATAGGGTATCCAAAAGAGACAAAGGGTATTATTTCTATCTAGCTGATGAGCAAAAAATATTTGTCAGCTTTAAGGTAATCTTTTTGAAAAAAGAGTTTCTTGGTGAAGGGACTGTTGCCTCTAAGGTCGAACTTGAGGAAGTTCGATAGATGAAAAAACCGACACAAGTAGCTGAACCTGAACCGAATTTGGTTACATCAAATCCGAAGCCATTGTTACTGCACCCTTAAGGCGATCTGGTAGAGTACCATGTCAACTGGACAGATACTATAGTTTCTTGGTCCGGGACGGCGATCCTGTCGAACTTGATGAAAATGATGAGGATCCGATCACTTATATGGATGCAATGCAGAGACCTGACTCTGAAAAATGGCTAGAGGCCATAAAATCCGAAATAGAGTCCATGAAGGTCAACGAGGTGTGGACATTGGTTGACCCACCCGAAGGAGTAAAACCCATAGGGTGTAAGTGAGTCTTCAAGAGGAAGAGAGGTGCAGACGGAAAGGTGGAGACCTATAAAGCCCATCTGGTTGCCAAGGGATATCGTCAATGTTATGGTATAGACTATGACGAGATATTTTCTCCTATGGTAATGCTCAAATCCATTCAGATTATGCTTGTGATAGCTACCCATCTGGACTATGAAATCTGACAGATGGATGTGAAAACTGTTGGGAATAGTGTCCCAAAGCCAATTGTCAGCTTGTTGATGGTTGTGCTCATTTTCGTATATGTACATGAATTATGAATTAATAAAAATTATTTTGGCATTTTTCATCACAAAATATTTCATCTTCTAATGAACTCCTATATTGTGGTGAAGTCCTTAGGACTATTTAGACTTGACAAAGGAGGATTTATCGTTTAGTCCTTAAATCTGTTCGCGACCAAATGATACGTTGTTACCAAGGACGACAATATTTATCAAGCATAGGTCATTGTGTGCCATATAGGTTGGTTGTCCTCTTAACCAATGAGTGTGGAGATACTGGTATGGCATACAGGTGAGATGTAAGGGTACATCTGTACTGAACGTGACCGACTCTGGAGCTATTTCTGCTGTCAAGATTTGCTCTGATGGGATATGGGTATAAATATCTCTCTGACCTGAGACCGCCACGGTGACTTGCAAGCAACTCACTGCACTTAGGCACTGGACTACCTGAATTTCTAATTCAGTGATGAAAGGCTGCTGGGTGTAGTCAAGTACTTGACTTGTTGGTGCATGTGTCAAGATGGGATTGACCACTCTAATTTAGGAGCTGTGTACAGTCGTGTTTCAATTTAGCAAAACCTTGGCCAAGGTAGTCCTAGTGAGGAGTCACAGGACTGTTTGAGTTGAGCATGATTCAGATGATCTAATTAGGGTTGACAGTTTAACCCTGAGTCATCCTAAACACAGAGGTCAAAAGGATAAATTATACAGTAACGATATTCACGTAGGTTCTGAGTGTTGTGATTACGACTATTCAACCTATCCGATCGTCGGGTACCATTTCTAGATGGTCACTTCGATTAGTACAGAAATTGGTTCCTGTGCTACCGACTTAGGTTCGAACCTGCGGGGTCACACACATTAAAGGTTCCTATCTGATCTGATAGCTAGTGAAGAGTCCTTCATGTCCGAGATTCTGTGATCGAGAATTAGGATTCTCTGATCATGAATTCCATACATTTTGGGTATCGGGGTCAAGAGTCCCACTGGTTTAGGACTCTTCGATCAGGGTTACATATCGATGAATTCTGATGCCCGATTACCCATCGGATTTGGACTCAATATTTATAAGAGGTTTAATTAGTGATTTGATCACTAATTAACTCAATTTGATTGAGTAATTATTTTTGGATCAAGTCCAATTGAATTGGATTCAGTTGGGTTTGACCCGATTAGGTTAAGAGTTGACCTAATCATCGAGATGGTTTGGTCCCTGATTTGATCAGGGGTTGGGCTTAATCAATTCCTAATTTGATTAGGATTTTATTGAGCCTAATTAAGTCTAATTAAGTTGGGTTTAAATTAGTCTAATTGGCCTAACTTATTTGGTTCAATTAGGTTGGTTTAAATAATGAAACCACCTTGACCCATTCTCCCTGCGCCACCTCACTTCCACTGCGCCCATTAGAATTCATGAGAAGGAAGTTCTCATGAATTTTTCATCACACAAAGCCCTCCTCACGCCCTACTTTAATGCACCAAATGAGTGGATAAGGATGATTGGTTGGCCATTCAAATTCAAAATAAAGTTTGAATTTGAATGAGCAACCAATCTTAGCGCCTTGACCTTATCCTCTTTTAGCGCCCCATTTATTACACGAGAAAATGTTTCTCATGAAATCACTCATGCACAAATTAAGCCACGCCCTCCTCTTCTCACGTTCTTAGTGGATAGGAATAAATTAATTTTTATTTGAATTTAAAATTTGATTTGAATTTAAATGTGCAATTACTCATCTTTATCCTCTCATGTGGATAAGACGTTTGACATTGATTTGAAAGGAGGAGAAGAGTGGGGCGTATGCAAAAAAAATTTTGGAGAGAAAATCTGGACGTGAGGAATCCTTGTGTGTAAGGTGAAGGTCTATATCCTCCTGAAAGAAAAAGAAAGAAAAGAAAGAAAAAATGTGTGCAGGGTTTTAGTGAGTTCTTCAGGGTTTCAGTCTGGGGTTAGGGAAGTGAGAAGGTGAGCTACGAGTGTTGTGAGCCCATCAAATTTTAGGGAGATCTTCTATTGGGAATAGTATCCCAAAGCCAATCGTCAGCCTGTTGACGGTTGTGCTCCTTTTGTATTAGTACGGAATTATAAATAAATAAAAATTATTTTGATAATTTTTCATCATAAATGTTTCATCTTCTAATGAACTCCTGTGTTGTGGTGAAGTCCTTAGGACTATTTAGACTCGACAAAGGAGGATTTGTCGCTTAGTCCTTAAACATGTTCGCGACCAAATGATACGTTGTTACCAAGGATGACAACGTTTATCGAGCATAGGTCGTTGTGTGCCATATGGGTTGGTTGTCCTCATAACCAAGGAGTGTGGAGACATTGGTATGGCATACAGGTGAGATGTAATGGTACATCTACACTGAACGTGACCAACTCTGGAGCTATTTCTGCTGTCAAGATTTGCTCCAATGGGATATGGGTATAAATGTTCCTCCGACTTGAGACCACCATGGTGACTTGCAAGCAACTCACTGCACTTAGGCACTTGACTACCTGAATTTTTAATTCAGTGACGGAAGGCAGCTGGGTGTAGTCAAGTACTTGACTTGTCGGTGCGTGTGTCAAGATGGGATTGACCACTCTAGTTTAGGAGCTGTGTACAGTCATGTTTCAATTTAGCAAAATCTTGGCCAGGGTAGTCCTAGTGAGGAGTCACAGGACTAATTGAGTTGAGCACGATTCGGATGATCTCATCAGGGTTGGCAGTTTAACCCTGAGTCGTCCTAAACACAGGGGTCAAAAGGGATGAATTATATAGTAACCACATTCACATCGGTTCTGAATGTTGCGATTGTGACTATTCGACTTATCTGGATGTCGGGTACCATTGCTAGATGGTCACCTCGATTAGTACAGGAATTGATTCCTGTGCCACCGGCTTAGGTTCGAACCTGCGGAGTCACACACATTAGAGGTTCCTTTCTGATCTGATGGCTGATTATGAGTCTTATGTGTTTGAAACTCTATGATTGAGAATTAGGATTCTCTGATCATGAGTTCCACACATTTTGGGTATCGGGGTCAAAATTTTGAATTTCGAATTTTGAATTTAAAATTTGAACTCTTCGATCAAGGTTTCATATTGATGGACTTTGATATCCGATTGCCCATCGAATTTGGACTCAATAATTATGAAAGGTTTTATTAGTGATTTGATCGCTAATCACTCAATTTGATTGAGTAATTATTTTTGGATCAAGTCCCATTGAATTGGATTCAGTTGGGTTTGACCCGACTAGGTTAAGAGTTGACCTAATCGTCGAGATGGTTTGGTCCCTGATTTGATCAGGGGTTGGGCTTAGTCAATTTTTGATTTGATTAAAATTTTATTGAGCCTAATTAAGCCTAATTAAATTGGGTTTAATTTAGTCTAATTGTACTTAACCTATTTTGATTAGGTTGGTTCAATTAAGATCAAACCACCATTTGAATTTGAATCCCTGCACCACCTTAAATCTCTACACCCATTTGAATTCACGAGAAGAAACTTCTCATAAATTTTTCATCATGCAAAGCCCTTCTCACACCCACTCTTGTGCGCCAATATTTGGATAAAGATGATTAGTTAGCTATTCAAATTCAAAGCATGTTTGAATTTGAATGGATAACTTATCTCTTGCGCATACATGACATTATCCATTTTAGCGCCCCACATCTCACATGAGAAAGAGTTTCTCATGAAACCTTTCCACGCACAAAGCAGACTCGCACCTTCTCT